>NW_018479969.1:0-45219 GCF_002113885.1 Mizuhopecten yessoensis | reverse complement strand
AGAACTGTAAGTCAAAGACTAGCCAATACACCCGCTCCTATATAAACCAGAACTGTAAGCCAAAGACTAACCAATACACCCGCTCCTATTTAAACTAGAACTGTAAGTCAAAGACTAACCAATACACCCGCTCCTATATAAACCAGAACTGTAAGCCAAAGACTAACCAATACACCCGTTCCTATATAAACCAGAACTGATGTCAACAAAATATAAAGTTAATCCTATATTTACAGTATTTCCCCTCATCCTTAAACTTTTATTTCATTTCACTTGAACGCTTAAAGAATAACATAAACCCAACAATTTATTTCGCTGACTCGAAAAACTACATTCTTGTAACTCCCTATACTTCCACTCCCGATACCATAGCATCAGCAGAAACGGCGGCCATTATCAATATTTCACATTCTTGCATAGTTTGTAATTTAAAATGTTTTTTTTCTGGAAAATTTGTGGTCCAAACAAAACGATTTATTCGCACATTATGCTTTAAAATAGCAATTTTTTATCGAAATTTCACAGAATGAGTGTATCGGTTGTATTGCCATGTGTCGTGTTTGACTTCGCTACAGAAGGAAGTGCGGAGCGAATGGCCTGGTGTTAGGAGATGAGTAGTCTCTGTAAAACAACCTTACCAATGATTCGTTTCTGTGTCCACTTACAACTACATGAATTGGCGAGTTATGTAGTTTCGTAGACTTAGCTTTTAATAAGTGTAGAGCGTAAACAACACAATATATAATGCGTCGCACATTTACTACAAAGACAAATAATCAATCTTTCATGGTTTTTATGCACGCGTTTTGCATTTGAACACGATTTAAAGGGCGTCATATCAAAAGTATTGTCAGCTTTCCTCTACATTAACCAATACGGTACAAAACACTATCAGCTTTATGCATTTATATACAAAGGCCTGTGTGGAATGTATTATCTATACACACAAACATAAACATTTGAATTAGTTACATCATGAATGTGCTCACGGGTACGGATTTCACAGCCTTTCCACTCACATTTTCCCTGGACATAATTCATTCTGAAGACATTTTGTGCCAATGTTAGGCTCGTAAACACCTTTTAGACAAAACTTTAAAGGATAATTATTGCTCAAACGTACTTTTTGTTCCATTACAGTATTATTTAATGCAAAAATCAGAAAAAGGGCTCAATTTTGTCGTAATTGTTTTGTGACGTTTTAATATAATATAACAACATATACATGTACATAAACGATAAAGAGTTCTTCAACATTGTTATGGTGCGTAGATTTTCTATACACATTAGCATTCAACCTGGTGTTTGCTTGATTAGTAAGACGAAGAGATACCAATCTCAATTGTCGGTCTTTGGCAGTCATCGGTTCTTGCTACATGAACTCAAAGAATCAAAGTACAACAAAACAGTTGTTTTACCAACATTGCTGTATAAGATTGGAGGCATAGGTACCCGGGTTAAGTGGAAGCAACCATTGTTTGTATTTGAGAATGCAAAGTAATCGTGTTTATCTATTTTTTTTTTTTTTTAACGATACATTTGATAGTATTTCGGTATTTTCTTACAGCTTATGCATCCAAACAATAACTTTTGGACATATGCACTGATCAATAGGCGAGGCATGACGTGCGATATCGGACCCGTGGATATGTATGGAAGCGCAATGGGTGGGGTGGTAACCATTTGAAGCCAACAGCCTTTTCACGTAAAAATAAATAAATTTACAACATTTGATAAAGAGCCCATTTAACTAGAATAAGGCACTCTAACGCACCTTACATATATCTCCAACTCATACAATCTATACAACGGTTTTTAGGAATTCGCAGGCGCTGACTACTAGTCCTATGCCACCTGTCTAATATCTCCAATTTGTGTATGCTTGAGTGTGTACTGGAGGGTTGTTTTGTAAGGGACCATGCTGTTCAATTATGTCTCCTCGCTAGAATGCTAAAGCACTGCAACACCAAACGGATGTCATTTCAGTGGGTGACGACTCAGCTTATTACATCAGCATAAATGTATAGGAAAATTGAGGCCAAGACAGTTTTGCACTGTTACAGGAAAAACACCGGAAGCTTTTGTGTTCATTCAGGGATATTGGTCAAGGTCTTTTTCCACCTCTTCGCAATATTGGGCACTGGTGTATTTCGAGAAGGAATATGCTCTTAATTACGCCTGTGTGGCTTAGAATATACCCTACTTACAATACCTTAGCTGTTATGTTGGAATACATGATGTCACTGTAAACAATAATGCTTATCGAGGTTTTTTTAATGTTAAATGAACATTACTTTGGTTATGTCACTTGGCAATCACTACGAGAATAGCGCTAACGTACATGTAGGGTAAAATGGCGTCAAATACCAGAAACCTAGGGCTGTATAGATGGTACGTCACATGAAATATATATCCCCAATAATTACGGAGCTTTACTTCTCGAGGAGTGCGGGTAATATCCTTCTCCTATCATAACACCATTCATCTCCACACAAATTGATTGGAAGCCAATCAGTTAGCAAACCGCCTGTATTTGTTTAACAGAACAAAACAAAGATATAGAGCGTTCGTAGAGAGCAGGATATACCAATTAAAGAATTTCGGGTTATTTTGGTACTTTGTTTCGTCACAGGAGAGATAATGAATCAGATTATTGTTAGGTGTGCTTGTCTTGACCAGAGAATGACTGGATTATTTTTTATCAATTTTAAACGGATTCTGTTGCGTCAGTTTGACAGCTATGTGTATCCATAGTCGTACATACACAGGTATACGTATGTAGTGATTATACGCTCATGCTATAGATCAAGCGAGTAAGTCGAGAGAAGACTTATTAAAGTAAAAACAAAATATCGAATATCTCCCCTTCACATACGTATGCATAAACGTATATAAATCCTATTGTAATACTTATAGCCTGTATGCGTCATTTAAAGGAACATCACGGTGAAATGTATATTTTTTGTCTTTTTTCAATTACTACATCAACATATCAAGTGAGTCTCCTTATGGAAAATAAAGATCGGATATGGCAGATATATATTCAAAATAAAATCTAAATTGTGAGGTAATAATGGGGATCAAGGATTTCCCTGCGTCAGAGCTACTATAATGTTTGAGCCTAGTACGCAATTTCATTGTAAACACAATGACTAGCTGTGTGATGTTGGTGTGTGAAAAGCGTTACCGCGTCAGCTACAAAGCGAAAATTGTAAAATGGACAAAAGATAGCGCAAGGATTACGTTTCAGATAGCCGGTTTAAAGCTAAAATGAAATCGACAGAAATGCTATTTATGTTATGAATACATATCTGTGGCGTATTCTGTTCTCTCCTCAGTCAGTACTCGGGGTGAAATGAGATACGTACGATTTAAACGATTTTGTTATTTACATGCAAGATTTAAATATCTCAAAGTGACGGTTCAGGATGAAAATAGGATCGAATAACAAAAATATTTTTTAAATCGTGATATTTAAACAATTCATGTTTTTACATGATGTTGACTTAGGATCTATGATCATGCAGCAACTTGTTTTCTATAAACAATTCATTTTCGATTTGAGATAGGATCGGAATATGCATTGAAAACGGTAAACAAGTAATTTGTTTACGTAAAAATGACGCGTGTTGCCAATAACTACGGCTTCTATTTCGGACAAAAGGAACTGATTAAAGTAAAGTTGTCTCATTACATGTATGCTGTAATCTATGCAAGGTATTGAAAACATATAGCTATTAAGTATCTCAACACGTTCCATATCTGACACATATTCTACATGTACGTATACACGTAGTGGTTACGTCATAAACATTCATTGTGTATGATGGCTAATATGACTTACTAAGTGTTAGCGTATGAAGTACATGAATATATGTAATGCATGGTCTAGACAAAAAGTGGTCAAAGACATTGAGCTGTACAATGCAGTAAAAAAAAATCACAACCGTTTCTCTTTTTTTAAACTTGTCAATGCATATATACACTTTATGAAAACATTTGAAAAGGGATATTTGTCTCGTGAAAATCCCTTTTTACAGAAAGGTGTGTCCCATGGTGAAGGGAAGGTGTTTAGTCCCGTACCCATTTATACCGAAATATTACGGTCATAGATATTTCCTGGTGTCTATAAATAATGCCGAGATGCCAACAATTTTTTTCTTTCGTTTCAATATTAACATGTTTGCAATTAAATTTTGATGATGAATGCTTACTGGAAAAGAGATTCAATAGGTTTTAACACGCACTTGGTTTCAAAGTGCGGTAAGAAGTTGCAGTTGCCTGACGGCCCCACTTTGGGGGCCCCTTTGGAAACTTTGTATCTCGGTCAGACCACCTGTGTTTACTGCCTTGTTTCCAAACCATTAAGTGACGTTATTAGCGCTATTTTTAACAGTCAATTTTAGGCTCGTAAACACGTTTAAGACAAACTGTAAGGGAAAGTTCTTTAATATATGTTGTTTCTCAGACAGATAACATGTTCAATAAGATAGCTGTGGGTAATTTATTGCTCAGATGATTGTTTTCTTTGTTTTTCCTAACAGTGTTATTTAATGCAAATATACAAAATTGAGCTAATTTTGTCGTCATTGTTCTGTTTAATTGTTTCTTTCAGATCATGACTTTGTTATCAAATATGCATGAAGACGACATTTAACAAGATTATTTCTATTTATATCATCTGTCTATGAATAGGTCAACATAGATAGAAACACATATTGACATTAACCTAAAACACCGCTGTTTAATTCCTGTATATTATAAATCAACTATTAGTTAAGGAGCTTTAATCTTCGAGGACTGCGTGTGCTAGCCTTCTTACTGTCCTATCATAACGCCATTTACGTACCTCAGCACAAAGGACTGCGTGTACTAGCCTTCTTACTGTCCTATCATAACGCCATTTACGTACAGTGTACCTCAGCACAAAGGACTGCGTGTGCTAGCCTTCTTACTGCCCTATCATAACGCCATTTACGTACAGTGTACCTCAGCACAAAGGAATGTGTGTACTAGCCTTCTCATTGACCTATCATAACGCCATTTACGTACCTCAGCACAGATTGATCGGGAGACAATCAGATATCATAACCGCCTTTGTTTATTGAGGCGGAACCAATGGGACACCAGCGCACTTGAAACCCCACTGCCATTGGCTTTATTTTAAGTGCGCATCTATGGTGTGCAAATATATCTTTATTTCCTGACTGGTGATTCTAGTTGTGTATTACACATTCCAAGCCACACGCCCTCCCACCCCACTGCAACAGGTTTAAACTTAAGCTTGGTGTTGACACTAATTGATATCACCACCCCCGCATCAACTAAATGGGTCAGCGAACCATGATAAAGGATTTTTACCTGTATGGTCGGTGGTCCGTAGCAGTCACAGGGCATATGTGTTACGTTTGCAAGAAGGACAATTGCCATTACATTTTAATGCTTTAAAACCAGGAATCACTGAGAGTGAGTAATGTCAGTAAATGGACGTAAGCACATTTAAAGCATGCAGGTAAATAAGCATTTGATCCAATGATTGGTAGCGTTCATCATTCATGCAACTTTATATAACTTTGACGCCAAGATTAAATACGTATTGCACTTGAATTTTCTGTATAAATATATGAGCCACTCTACTGAAAGATGATCATATCCTGCCCACCGACAGTACCACTTCATTTATGATATAATATAAACTTTATTTATTTAACAACAATTATGAAACAAGTTATTTCAACTTATATTAATCACTCTTGTTGGCCCATCATTTATTTATGATGGCAATAACGACATTTTCATTTTATATTTAGAAAGTCTACGCCGATATTGTTTTCTTGTATGATAACCTAGCACGTAGTAACAACAGCATACGTATTAGAAAACAACCAAGGATAATCTTTTTAATGAGTTTGAGAATTTGAAATAATTAAATTACCAAAATTAAATTAGTACATTAATTTTAAGTTCAACTCGGGAATTTTACTATTAAACAAGAGAATAAATAGAATTCAAGAAAAAATTAGATATAGATCCTTGGAAAGGTAAAGCGCCCAAGACCGGTGTATACCTTACTTCTGTGCAACATGACATGGTTCAGACTACATTTATCGCAAAATAAACCGGAAATCTAGAATGGTGACACCCCCCTGAAAAAAATCTGGATCCGCTCCTGGTGTTTGTAGAACACATCATATACATATTAAAGATTTTCGGTTTCTTGGTACTTGTTTCGTCACAGGACTGAGAATATGAGAATATGATTTATTGTTCTTTGTGCTTGTCTTGCCCAGAGAATGTCTGGATTATCTTGTATCACTATAAACTGTTGAATTTAAAGTTGAGTACACGAACGGATTCCATCAAGTCAGTTTGCCACCTATGTTGATCCGTAGTTAGCTGTACATACACAGGTATAGTGCTATATGTCCAGCGTGTAGGCCAGTCGCAAGGTGTTTGTTTCATTGTGTGTCGATATTTTGCTGCAATTTTACGCTGCTCGTTTTTAAAGGATAATTCTTTAATACAGTTGTTCTCTCAGACAGATAACATTTCTAATAAGATAGTTGTGGACAATTTATTGCTCCAATGTATGTCCTTTTTTCCGAATAATATCATTTTATGCAGATATCAGAAAAAGAGTTAATTATGTCTTTATGGTTTTGTTTGTTTCCCTTATACCGTTGCTATTGTCAAATTACCACCTAAAAGGAGAAAACATGTTGACATTAACAGCTTTTAAAAGTACAACATGTACTTTATCTCCGAATCCTACCCATTTACATTACAACATTACTTCATATATGTTTCAACACATACTATGACACAACGCATGTAAAATAAGTTTAACTTACCCAAACGACAACCACGGCGTTCAGCTTGAATCGTCCGAATGGGTTGAACTGGCTTGTCGCGCGTCTTTAAACGTGTAGGTCCCGGGAATTCCAAGAAAAATATACATTGTACCAGGTATTCCAGGTAATTTTACACTGCGTAAGTAATAAATAAAACAACCTATACATATGCATAAAGGAAAAGGGGTTCTAAAACGTTGTTATGATTCATCTTACCTCGAGTTGAGATTTCCCTGTCCAAGGACCATACCCATGTAAGATTATATTAATCTACTATAGTGATTACTTCTATCTACGTCCATACTACAATAACAATTTTCATTTTACCACAAAAAGAAAAGACATTTAGTCCAGAACATTTGGATTTCCAGAATTTAGAGTAAAACGTTGCAATTTGTAAATGTATCAAGCTGGCAAATAAATCAACAGTAAAAGGCCCCATGCCTAATTGAGAAAATTGACGATGACCGGGGACAGCCCAAACGTCGACATCGAACTCTTTGCTGTATGTGTCCGCAATATTATTTAGATGCCTGGGTACCGTTTATACATTTTAGGGACATCATGATGAAGTATATCTTTTATGACTTTTTTGAAATACTGCATGAATATATCAAGTAAGTCTCCTAATGGAAACAACGGTCGGAATTTGCTGATACATATTCCTAAAAATTCCTAATTACTAATAGAAGAGGAGCGTGTGTGACACTTTTTTGTTTGTCAAATTCTGCTTTGCTTTCTGTTGTTTAAAGGTGATAAAAACCCAATTTCATTTTCACATATTTTGGTTTTTTTTGGGGACATTATTCATTAAATATCCTTTCCGTAAAATGAAAAATATTTTGAAAACACAAAAGTTGCGAAAATCAGCAAATTTTGTAACCGGTATTGAAAATCTCAAATACAAGTTAGCATGAGTTATCGTTCGTTAAACCGGAAGAGCTGTGACGTCATTTGCGACGACCGTCTGTCACAACAACTACTGAACTAGTTGGTACCGGGACTATGGATTCCGTGGATTTTAGTGACAACGAGGATATTCCAGAAGTTTCCTTAACACTGGACATTCAGCCATACATGTATGAGCCAGACTGCACCGATTTAGAGGTTTTAAGTGAATCTGAATCGTCTGAGTTGGATGTTAGTGACGACGAACAGGGTCAGGAAACCGGCAGTATGACTTGCGTCAATGCAGATCTTACACCAGAATGGTTCGTTTAAGCTCGATTTTTCAATCCTTGGTACAAAATGCATTTAGATATGTAAAGTATTTGACGCATGCCTACCTCAAGTATCCGCCTTTTCCGCACGACATTGCTCCTTACTCTTTTCCTGTTCGGTGTTTCGTAGAGTGCGTCCGTGTATACCTTTGGACAAGATCGCTAATCACATCGCTTCTATGCACCTTTCCGTGAGAACCAAAGGACTCCTAAAGAGCCCTAATGTTCGGGTTAATTTTTAATCTCTGGCTTCATTCATCAGTTTATACTATATGTATGTTGAATAAAAGTTGGAGGCGGGTAAATTCGTACAGAACCGTGTAAGTTCGTACACGTTTTCCGGAAAGTTCGTACACCACATTAAATCATCGTTATTTATGTTACATCAGACGATATAAACTCGTTATATTGACGTTATAAATGTATATTTTGAGAGTTAACGATAATTGATAAAATCAGAGTGATCTAGACTCGTAACTAACAATAAAAAGGTAAACTATCGATCGCTGAGTAGGCCTGATCGTTGAGGTTTTTTTTTTCAGGATACTCGATACACGTTTGGTATCTGGCTCATTTGTTATGCCCTGATAGAAGCCACGGGGAAACGGCAGGAGACGTATACAATGAAAGTAAGCCAGGAAAATTGTTGTTGTTAATTTCTCGAATAAGTGTAAGAAAGGATATAGACTAGTCTCCTAGTACATTTCTTATCCGAGGCTGTGCCCATTAGTCGAAATGTGTTGACTCTGTTACATATAGTGTACACTATTTTTTTACGTGTAGTTGTCCGACTAAACAAAATTGAAATGTTTATTTAGTTCCACTTCCGAATTTGTGCACACACTTTCGAGAACCGATGTAATGCTATAGCTTGATTTGAAGACTGGTTCTTCTCCTTCAGTTTAAGACCATGCATGCTCAAATCCACCAAATACCGTCGATGTTACAGCAGTTAGAAACTAAAAAAATATATGTATTTTCGCCATGGACGAGTTCATTACATTTCAATTTTAAGTGTATTAGTATTTTTTCTCAGTCACGACAGGTGTCTATATAGCTAGCTGTGACAAACTTAAAGACACTTATTATAGGTTGCGCGTCACTTTAGGGAGTTGGAGCAGTTTAAAAGTACATGTATGTATAACCAGTAATGTTTCAGAAAGTGTTAAAACTACAAACGTATCTTGACTGCATAGCATAGTAGACAAGCTTCCAGTTTTACAACCGAGAGGTCGCCATATTCTAGAAACCAAAAATATATTAAACCTATGTTATTTAATTTTAGTATTTGATAGATTAATATAAATATACTATATAATAATAATACATGTTCTATTGTTAGAGAAAGTAAAAGTTGAAATACTTAAATAGCAAAGTTCTAAAATGGGAATTGTTGTGGAACGCC
Organism: Mizuhopecten yessoensis; assembly: GCF_002113885.1. Taxonomy (NCBI): domain Eukaryota; kingdom Metazoa; phylum Mollusca; class Bivalvia; order Pectinida; family Pectinidae; genus Mizuhopecten; species Mizuhopecten yessoensis. The sequence continues at coordinate 35,743 of NW_018479969.1, read as the reverse complement.
TACGAGTTGGGATTAATAAAATCTTTCATCCCCTTGGGGTGAGATAGGGGGATCTCAACCTGAGGGGGGAAGATTCTTAATTTGCCAAACATGAGGCTTTGCCGAGTGTTTGGTAACTTAAAAATATTCCCCCGAGGGTTGAGATCCCCCTATCTCATCCCCAAGGGGGTGAATGATTATTTTTCTCTTACCCTGTTGTTCCTGTCCAAGTGTAAGACGAAGCATATTGTTTGTAAACAGGAACACGTGGATAGCGTATTAATATTATATGTATGCGTCAGACGGTTAACGCATCATATTTTAAACATTTTAAAATCAATCCCATCAATGTCAAACGTAAACACCACAAGATTAGCAGACGAACTTGTGTATGTGTGTGACCTCATAAAAGTAGCTCTTCCAAATTTAATAAGTTTTAGGTAACATTAAGAACTTAAAAGAAGTCATTATATTATGATTAAATTATAATATCATACAGACATTCTGTAAGAGCCAGCTTTTCACTCAGTAACTGTCTAAAGTTATCAAAATTAGGCGTTTAGACATTGTGTACGATTTGTAGTATAGATCTGCATTGCCTGTACGAACTTACCGGTACTGTGTCATACGTATATGAGTGTAGTATGGTAAGTTCGTACGCTTAAAAACTGTGAATTTTATTAAATATTAAAATGTGGGCATTTGGAAATATATGGTTAGAAAGCAAGATCAAACAAATAGTTATCGCAACACTCGGCTCTACTTGTTCAGTTGTTCCATGTATTTTCATAATAGCAATGTACTTACGACGTGTGTCAGATTTTCGGACTGCTGAAAACCTCTCCGGAACATGCAAGTTTGTTTTTCCGACACCAACTTCTTCCATCCAATCAAATTATAGGATGTATCCATATCAACAAGGTGTCTAAATATAGTACACAGAGTAGCTCGATAACTCACTGTACATGTACGTCGCATCTTTAACACAGAAAACAACACCAGCATATTTATATAAGCCTTTAATTCAACATGTACAAACTTAGATGCCTGTACGAACATACACGGACGCACTCTACAGCTAGGTCCTCATACTTGGAGGTTAAAGGGGTTAACATGTGAACCAAACTGCTTGAACACTTTGGTGAATAATCAAAAAGTGTTGGTATCGCTCCCGGATTTAATCTCAGACTTTTAGGTTCAAAGCCTATCGACGACATCAATTGTGGATCTCTCACGAAGCTGCCTGGTTCAAAATGGTTTTGACAGAGTCTCGCGTGTAAGGTTGGAGAAAATCCCTTTCTCTTTACCTTAATTGTCCATGTTTTCCGCAGCTTTTTGTCCTTTGGGAACAGGAACATACTGATTTTCTCTCCATTATTGGAATTACTGTTACAGTTCAGCCAGGGACAGTACGTCCCTGGTTCAGCGCAGCACAGTGTACCATGTTTGTTTACGTTTTCCGGACGACTGCCTCCGAACTGACAGCTGGCGCGCTTTCCGGTCGTCACAAATGACATCACAGCCAAAGGGAAGTAACTGCGTACATACTCTGTGCTTCCCAAGGTGTACGAGTAAACGGGCCGTTTTCAAATAATAAATTATGCACAAATACGGATTTTTTTTGAAAAAATAGAATGACAACTAATTATAATATGTTTTATTAATAGTTTGACACTAAATTTGACGTGTTTTAGCATTTGGTGGTTGTTCACCTTTAAGCCTTGACACTTTACGAGCTTTGCACACGTACTTAACCATGTCAGCACACACTGTTGTTAGTGGTATAGTTGTACATGCAAAACTTGACAAAGTGACATGGTCAGCACACACTGTTGTTAGTGACAAGTCAAGTTGACACATTTCTCAAGGTCGGTATCCGAAAAGAACATATACATATACAACCATACCACTAATAATAGTGTGTGCTGACCATGTCACTTTGTCAAGTTTTGCATGTAAAACTATACCACTAACAAGAGTTTGTGCTGACATGTCACTTTGTCACTTTGTCACGTTTTGCATGAACAACAAGGATTTTTATCTATGAAAATAAGCGTGGCTTTTTTGGCTTTTCACTATTTTCCGGAATGCGTTTATAGTGTGCACGTGATAGCATTAAGAATGTAAGTATATTCTTTTAACAATCTATTCAAATTGTATACAGTGACATAATAAGGTTGTAACAAGAATTAATTAGTTTTGGTTCCTTATCCTGTCTGGTCAGACAGTTTGTTCTGTAGCTGTTCGCTTCACATCTTATAACGCATGCGCATAACACGCCATTTCATCGTAAACAACATGACATGCTGTGGAAAGTGTCAGTGAGTGAAAACCGTGTCCACGTCAGCTTCGAAGCGAAAAGTTGCTTAATGGTCAAAAGACAGCGCAAGGATTTCGATACAGAAGCATTATTGTAGGTTGGAAGTATTCAAAGGAGAAAATATAACCACTTTAACAGTTAGTATAGTGCATGTATTCTTCCGCATAGCCGGTACAAAGTTGAATAAAGCTGAAATGAAATCGGCAGAAATGCTGTCTACGTTATGAATAAGTATCTAAAACCATTTACCTCGCTAAGTGTTTGACTAGGTTGGAACACATATGAACTTATTTTGTAAATGGGTATGATTTGGAGATAATGTTCATTTGCATGTCTATATATACAGTAGCTTATGTGACAGACAGGGATATATTTGACTGGTTAGTTTCCGATGGTGCCCTCCAAGGCATAATTATTGTGATGTTGTACAGTACGGTCACGTCGTGTAGCAAACTATGATGTTCTCTCCTCTGTCGGTACCCGGGATCACGTGATATACGTGCACTATAAGATTTACAATTATTTTTTGTATTCTTTTATAAGAGGGAGAACCTAAATCGGATCACATAACAAAACTACTTTTAAATCTTAATTGTGTCAACAGTTTACGTTTTGATCTTTACTTAGAATGTATGATAATGCAACAGTTTTTGTCTATAATGATTCAGTTACGACTAAAAAAGCATCGGAATACGTATTGAAAACGGGGAGAAAGTCGTTTGTTTGCGTTATAAAAATGGCGCGTGCGGCTTGGACTACGGTTTTTTGTTTTCCACAATAGAGAAAATGTCTACCATCATGCATGTTTTAATACTTCTATTCTTATTCAAATTCCAGAAATTAGGGATGAGACAATTACCGGGATGGGACCTGTACTGAATATGTTACCAAATAAATTGCACGTCATGTGTCCTTAATAAAATAAACAAAATAGTTGCAATAAAGAAAAGTCATCTCGACATAAAAAGGGTTTATTTACAAGTTTGCTTACATCTTTGTGTAACTATCTAACGCGGTCCATATCTGACACATATTCTGCATGTACATGTTTTGACTTTGCCAGAAATGTTTATTGTGTTTGATGACTAATATGACTAACTAAGTGGTAAAGCGTATGAAGACATTGAAAGTGGGAAAGAGATTATGCATGAACATATACAGATATACTGCATGGTATTGAATATAGTGGTCAAAGACAATGAGTTGTAATAAGAAATTTCACAAACAGTTCTCTTTGTTATAATTGCGAATGCAAACATGCACTTTATGAAAACATTTAAAAAGGGGTATTCGTCCAGTTAATACTTCTTTTTAAGAAAGGTTTGTCCCATGGTTGAGGGAAGGTGATTGGTCCCGTACCCATTTATACCGGACTCATTCCTGGTGTCTACAAATAATGCCGAAATGCCAACAAATATTTCCACATTTGAATATAATGTAACATGTGTGCAATTAACTTCTGATGATGAATACTTTCTGATAAAGAGATTCAATAAGTAGTTTCAACACGGCCTTAGAATCATATTCCTTGGTTTCATAGTGCGGTAAGAAGTTGTACGACGCCACTCTCTGGAGGCCCCTTTGGAAACTTGGCATCGCTGTCAGTACTGCCTCGTTTCAAAACTGCCAAGTGACGTTACCGGCGCTATTTGTAACAGGGCTTCCCCGAACAATTCGAGTGGTCAAACTGGACATTTGGAACGGACTATGAATATGGGGATGGCAAGAAAACTACTAGAAATCTACAATGTAGAACTTCCGACTATGTTGTCGTTATCCCACATAAGGATAACCGTTGTTGTGCGCATCTTATACAACGCCTGCTGCTGCAAATCGCTAACGTCAGTAAAAATAATGTTAGGAGGGTGATACCAATGGCATATCACTGGAGGAGTTCACTTTTATTGAACCAGCATGCTATTTTCAAGCGACTTTCGCAGAAAAACAAACCGGACAATACCAATTGAGTTTATTCATAATAGACACGTGAAGATGTCATGTGAACATTTATTAACAAACTGGACCGAAAGCAAACTTCATGGATACTACGATACCAACGAAAGAAGCAACTTTCCTAGCAGTTAACTTTTGACATCTCATCATCTTAGTAAGTGTTTTCATAATTATCATTCCGTTTTCCAAATCCCATAATAGCCATTCCAACTTCTGAATTGGAGACCACAGTCACCATTTAAATTGTCACAATCACTCTCTAGATTACAGAAATACTCAAAATTAGAATACTCAACTTTACTTGTGTTCACTGTTTGGCCCTGCAGGCCCTCTGACGGTTGGACCTAGCGCCTGTCTGTCCCGGAAGTATTGGTTACTGATGGTGTTGGGGCACTCTCTGACGAAGTTTCATAGGAGTGAGCGATCCGTGACATGAAGGTCCGTTTTGCGTTTGATACGCGGAAACTTCGAAGGGCGGACGGAGATGGCCTTGACGTGAAAGCAGGACTACGGAGAAATAGTCCCCTTGTAGGTCTTGACCATGGCGAAGAACGAAATCCCGATGTAGTGGATGTCTTTAAAGGTACCGTCTGACTGGGTCACGTCACCTCGCTGCACTGTTGATAGCAGTACGCAGCTGTCCGGCGCTCTGTACTACCAAGCGGACACAGCCTCCGCAACCTTATAATATTATCTCATTACCTAACACGTGTCCTAACCCTACCTAACACGTGTCCTAACCCTACCTAACACGTGTCCTAACCCTACCTTACACGTGTCCTAACCCTTATAGATAATTATTGTTAAGACAATTCAATCCTCCATGCTCATATGCATGCCCGTAGTCTGCATCGCATATGATTGCAAAGTAGTTGAATAAATGCTACGGGCTTAGCCCTCTGACACAACTCGTCCCCAAATGTCTCGTAAATTTCTGCCTTACACTTATTCAGACCATATTAAAGGTATGGAGCGCAAGTTCATTCCGTTATGTCGAGCCTTCAGTTCAGTAGCAAGAAAATCAACGAGGTTAAGCGTGTATCCGACTCGGATCCGCAGATTGTGACCCTACGAGAAACACTCCTACAAGGTTGGACAAACCTTCAAGATAATTGTCAAACTTCAATCCTCGATTACTGTACCTTCCGTGACAAGCTCTCGGTTATAGAGGGAATAGTGTTCAAAGGTCAAAGGGTCGTCATACCAAAGGATATGAGGTCGTCATTATTAGACAAAATCCGTACAGGTCATATGGGCATCGACAAATGTCGGAGAGCACGTGATGTTCTTTTCTGGCCCAAAATATCAAAGGACATTTCCTACTTGGTATCGAACTGCTCCATTTGCACGGAGATGCGGACTGACAACCCAAAAGAACCACACTAACCAAACCCGTACCCAACAGACCATGGCAAATCGGTGCCACAGAATTATTCAGTTGGAACGATCAAGAATTTGTAGTCGTAGTCGTTTCCTTGAGAAAACTCGGAAGTACGCGGAGTAGCAATGTCATCGCGAAACTTAAAGGCATGTTTGCTTGTCACGGCATTCCCGAGAAAATCGTACCTGAAAACGGACCCCAGTACGCCTCGTACGAATTCAGTCAATTTGCGAATGATTGGGATTTCTGTCACGTGACATCAAGGCCTCATTTTCCCCAGACAAACGGTTTGGCTGAAAAGACTGTCCAAACAGTCAAACGTTTATTTTGCAAGGCCAAGGCAGACAGTAAATATCCATACTTAGGTATATTAGAGTACCTCAAAAATAGTCTCGGTGTAAACAAAATTAAATATATTATTTTCACATATGTCCAAAAATAAAAGTGATCCTTAGCAAAATATGAGCAGTATATATAAAAATTGACGCCGGACGACGGAAGCCCCACCACAGTATAACCTCACCGAGACCGTCAGGCTAGGCAAAACTACACTAAATATTGTTTAAAAGAGTACCACCGATACCTGTGGCCTTTATCCGTATTAACGAGTTACTTCCCTTTAAACTACAATAAAAAAACCATACGTACATGTACTGTCCGGGTGGTATTTCATGGTGTGACTATATAATGTAAGGATGTGATTACCTGTATCGGGATGTCACCGTATGTGTGAGCACGTGACTACGGTGGTAATTAGATGTGTTAGTTCCAGGATACACGTGAAGGTTGTCGGATAGGTGATGTTATGCCGTATAAAAGTTAATTTTGTCAAAACCTCTCTTCCTGTCCTCCCAAAGGATATGAATAGGTGAACCCATCGTTTTCTCTAAAACCGGTCCAATGGAGATTCTGCTAGATAAAGTAGCTGGAGGGATTCTGAAGTGTCATTGCCAATATCCTGAACATTTCGGGAACAGGACAGGCCATGCCACTTTAAGCAATGAAAATCCCGTTTGATTACCTGTCCTACAAAAAGAAAGAAAACAAAAACAAAAACAAGACATTTCTTTTAAAAAGTTAAACGGAAGAGTTTTGATGTATGTGGTTATAAGTCTTAAAAAGCGATGTACTTATTACATTCCGTCAAACATATGATTAGGGTTCACCCTAACCCTAACCCTTTTGGTAGTTCAACGGGAGATAACTCGCAAATGTGTGTCTATGTCGCCGCCAACTCAAATATCGAAAGGATTATCGTATAAATGTGTGGCTTCTGTGTTATTTTGTACACCTTAGATATCAAGTAATCGTTATAAGATATGGAAAGCATATATCGTGACATCTGAAATGTCAAGTATACAGAGACGCCAGATAAACATATGAGGCGTGTAGCCCGGGGCCATTCTGAGATGTAGGTACTAAATTACACGATATGTTCGTATTTTACACAAAGCAATCATTTTGTAGAAACTGTCTTGTCAACAAATTCTATATGAGTCAAAGGACGCAGGGAACCCTAAAACTATCTGAAACGGCTCTACCAAAGCCAACTCGCTTTTAAACTCAAATCCACTTCGCTTTTCTATTTACCACGTATCTATTTGTTTTACATAATAACCGATCCACTGGCCACAATATCACGTAGGGGTGGGTTGTGGGGTTGTGGGGGGTGTTGGGGATTAAATCTTATTAATAAAACAAGAGGCCCAATGGTCTGTATCGCTCACCTGAATACGTTTAAAATATTTGGTATGAATGAACGGGGTGAAGTTTTTTAGGATGACAGGATTTTGGTCGCCAGAAAGCCAACAGCGCGTGTATGACAAGGATTGGGTACACCTCAACGCGGAAAGGAACCGTAAATACTACAATAATTTGAGAGGTGCATTGGTATCTGCATTGAGTCAGCTCCATCCTTAATTAAGGTGGGTCTTTCAATTAATTGCACCATAATCATAACTTCGATACTTCTTGTATCCAGATTATGGAATCGATGGTGTTGGGGAACAATAATAATTGCACATTACAATTAGAAACCTACTTCAATAAAGTTCATGTTAAAATATCTTTTTAACAGTGTTATATTATCAAGGTTTATATTAATTAGATATTATTGTAACGGTGTTACATAGCAGCAGTGTTGCATAATAATAATTTGATATTTTCCTGTGACGGTAATGGGGGTATATAACAGTGCAACGGTTTTTGCATTATGGTGGTATCATTTAGATTTGAATGTAACGGTGTTACATATATCAGTTATATTGGAGGGTAACGGTGTTGCATTATGGTGGTATCATTTATATGTGAATGTAATGGTGTTACAGTGCAACGGTGTTGCATATATCATTTATATGTAAATGTAACGGTGTTACAGTGCAACGGTGTTGCATATATCATTTATATTTGATTGGAACTGTGTTACAGTGCAACGGTGATGCATACTTTGGTTTATCAGTTAACTGATGATACATATACAGAGATTATTGTACAATGTTTACAGATGGTCAAGACAACGCTGCCCAAGAAGTTGAGTCAGACAACTATGCCTTCACCCAACAAAATGACAACAAAAAGAAAAAGGGTAGCTTCGGCTGCGGCAGGCTCGGCAAAACAGCTGAGAGCTAACCTGCTGGAGGAACATGCTGACATGCAGCTACAACAGAATGAGCAGCAACAACAGGATGAGCAGCAACAACATGAGCAGCAACAACATGATGAGCAGCAGCAACAGGATGAGCAGCAACAACAGAATGAGCAGCAACAACAGGATGAGCAGCAACAACAGGATGCAATGGTGGCTGCGATAACGCAATAATAGAGGCAACACAACAGCCTACAGGAAGGTCCAGAAAGAAGGAGACGGGTAACAAAATGAAAAGGAGGAGAAGGGTTTCCCCATCACCTACATACTCAAGTTCATATGATGATGATAGCACAGATTCCAGCAGCGGCAGTAGTGACAGTGACTCTGACTCTGAAAGTGATTCTGATAATAAGCTAAATACCTTTTCTCCTGGTCTATTGTCATGTCCAATCGCTAGTCAAGTAGAAACAAAAATAAAAAAACCAAAATATGGCAAAACAAATATGTTCATTTTGCAAAATTGTTGCCAAGCCAAAAGTTAAGCTATGGAAATAATGCAGATTCATTTCAGCTCCAGAGTGCTGGCCGGTCACAATTTCGGGTACCAAGACCAAACAAAGGCCAGCACTTAACACAATTGAGCAATGGACAACTGCTTTCATAAAATTTGTCGCCACTTATTCAAAAATATTTCCTAAAGAAATACCACAGGTTTTAAAACATGGGGAAATAGTTCGTGACATGGCAGCTAGAAGTACAGGTACAACATAGCTGGATTATGACCAGCAAGTTAGAAGGGATGTGGAGGTCAGGTCCATACCTTGGGGGGTTTTCCATACTGAGTATTGGGTAATGGCAAACACTCCAAAGCAACATAGCCATCACCAGAATGATCAGTCCTTTCGGGACCGATCCGGGGGGTTCAGAGCAAAGCATAGACAAATACCCATTGGTCATTGCTTCGCGTTGAACATTAGAGGGAAGTGTACAGTACAATCCTGTCCATTCCAACACACATGTTTTCAGTGTGGTCAGTCCCATTCAGTACTCAACTGCTCGCCCGGCAGCACATTTAGGAAAAACAACGTTAATCCCTACCAAAAACCTCAAACCAAAAACCAGCAGACATCAAAACAAAACTAGTGTCCCCACCGAAGTTGTTACATCTGTGCAGGTAAATATTCTAAAACTATTTCTAAAAGCTTATGATAAAGAGCTTTCAGAAGTGTTGGTATCTGGGTTTTCAGAAGGTTTTCGCATTAGTTTTGAAGGGCCTCAACAATTTCGAGTCAGTCGTAATTTAGTTTCAGCTTTTCAGAATGAGGAGCTGGTATGACAAAAATTGAACGAGGAAATTTCATCGGGAAGGATAGCGGGTCCTTTCCATAACCCACCTTTTCAGTTCATGCAATGTTCCCCAATTGGTTAAGTACCCAAAAAAGAACCAGGGGAATACAGAATGATTCACCACTTGTCTTATCCAGAGGGATCCTCTGTGAATGATCACATCCCTGACAAATGTTGTTCAGTATCATATGATACGGTAGACGATGCGGTGAGTCTCATTAAAAAAACTAGGTCAAGGTTGTTTGCTAGCTAAAACAGATATAGCTTCAGCATTTAGGATCGTTCCTATACATCCCATGGAGCATAAGCTGCAAGGAATATATTTTCAGGGATTGTACTTTTATGATAAATATTTGCCCATGGGTTGCTCAATTTCCTGTTCTATTTTTGAAAAAATCAGTACAGCTCTCCAATGGATTGCATGTACAAGATTTGGGGTTGCACATATGCTTCATGTCCTGGAGGATTTTTTGTTCTTGGGTCCAAAGGATCCACGTATTTGTGAGCTGAGTTTGAAACAGTTCATAGACATGTGTGAAGTGTTAGGGGTTCCGATTAAAGCAGAGAAGAATGAAGGTCCTACCTCAGTTTTGACTTTTTAAGGAATTGAATTAGACACAAACCTTATGGAAGCTAGATTGCCAAAAGAAAAAGTCGAAAAGAATTGGAAGGCTTTAGAAGCCACAAAGAAGAAAAAGAAAGTAAGTCTAAGAGAGTTACAATCTTTGTTGGGCTTACTCAACCATGCCTGTTGCGTTGTGGTGCCAGGTCGTGCGTACCTTCGGAGGTTGATAGATCTTACGAAGGGAAAGACAAAGCCCCACCATCATATACGTGCAAGCTTGGAGTAGTTTCATTGACACTTTCAATGGAAAATCCATATTCCTGGATGAGGCCTGGAAGGATTCTGCTTAACTCCACATTGTATACAGATGCATCTGGAGCGTTAGGCTATGGGGCAGTATTCGGAGATGATGGTACGGTAGGCTATTCAAATCACCCCGCGTCCGTGGTCCGTCGTCCGTCGTCCGCCGTCCGCCGTCCGTCCTTAAACAATTCTTGTTATCGGTATTTCTCAAGAAGTACTGAAGGGATCTTTCTCAAATTTTCTATGCAGGTTCCCCATGATCCTTCGCTGTGCAGGGCAACTTTTGAGACTGATCGGATAAAAAACATGGCCGACAGGCAGCCATCAAGGATTTTGATATTGAAAGTTTTTTATCGGTATTTCTCAAGAAGTACCATAGGGATCTTTCTCAAATTTTATATGTAGGTTCTCCATAGTTATAGCCTGTGCAGGGCAACTTTTGAGACTGATCGAATAAACAACATGGCCGACAGGCAGCCATCTTGGATTTTGATAGTGAAAGTTTGTTATCGCTATTTCTCAAGAAGTACAAGAGGGATCTTTCTCAAATTTTAAATGTAAGTTCCCTTTGGTCCTTAGCTGTGCATGGCAACTTTTGAGACTGACCAGATAAACAACATGGCCGACAGGCAGCCATCTTGGATTTTGATAGTGAAAGTTTGTTATCGCTATTTCTCAAGAAGTACCAAAGGGATCTTTCTTAAATTTCATTTGTAGGTTCCCCTTGGTACTTAAGTGTGCATGGCAACTTTTGAGACTGATCGGATAAACAACATGGCCGACAGGCAGCCATCTTTGATTTTGATAGTGAAAGTTTGTTATCGCTATATTTCAAGAAGCACCTGAGGGATCTTTCTCAAATTTTATATGTAGGTTCCCCTTAGTCCATAGCTGTGCAGGGCAACCTTTGAGACTGATCGGATAAACAACATGGCCGACAGGCAGCCATCTTGGATTTTGATGGTGAAAGTTTGTTATCGCTATTTCTCAGGATGTACCAGAGGGATCGTTCTCAAATTTTATATGTAGGTTCCCCTTGGTCTCTTGTTCCTTTGTTGTGCAGCAGTGCCGTAAATGGACGGTCGCCTGCTCGCCAATGGCGGTTAAAGACTTGCTCGGGCGACCAAAAGTTGTCAAAAGTGAGGTAGTCACTGGCCAAACAAAAATGGTTTGGGCGACTGTCGAAAAATTAATGAATAAAAGAAATTATAGTCCCTTCCACATTAACTGGGGGCAGTACATTTTTCAGTTGTCATTACTGTCCGTAATTTAGAAAATGCGATGATTTGTTTTTCAGATTTTCTAAATAAATACTGTCTTCTTTGTCTACATAACCCCCACCCCTATACACATAAATAGTGACACTATAAGTATATAGGGGATTGGGGTCGGTCTGTGCCTTTAGTGCGCTCTGTGCACAAGGGCAAGGCAGACTTAACCCCTACCCCTATACACATAAATAGTGACATTCTAAGTATATAGGGGATGGGGTCGGTCTGTGCCTTTAGTGCGCTCTGTACACAGGGACAAGGTACAGACTTAACCCCCACCCCTATACACATAAATAGTGACACCATAAGTATAGAGGGGATGGGGTCGGTCTGTGCCTTTAGTGCGCTCTGTACACAGGGACAAGACACAGACTTAACCCCACCCCTATACACATAAATAGTGACACTATAAGTATATAGGGGATGGGGTCGGTCTGTGCCTTTAGTGCGCTCTGTACACAGGGGCAAGGCAGATACTTAACCCCCACCCCTATACACATAAATAGTGACACTCTAAGCATATAGGGGATGGAGGTCGGTCTGTGCCTTTCCCCTTATGGCTCTTTACCACTCAAAATTGAAAAATATATCGTTAATGGGCATATAATTTATTTTGATGTTTATTAAGCCCTTGTGCTCTTAGTGTTTAGATAGACAAATATGCAAAATCTGTTTTGGTTTACAGTATTTGAGACGTCACGTTTAATTCCTTATGTCAAAAGGTGATGATATAAGTAGTAAAATGGCGTAAATGTCATATTTTGAAGAAACAAATGTTAATTGTTATTTATATTTACGTCTGAATTTGTTTACGATGCCGATGTTAGATCTGATAGACTGGTAAGATGATACAATATATATATCATTGATGATATTCTGTGATTAGAGTTTATATCATCACCTTCAAATGAAAAAATACATGTATAGCAATGCCCTTGCATAAACTCAATGAATACAGAAGTGCAACACACTGTTAACATATTGCCGTAACTTTGCCAATATTTCATATCTTTAAAAATCACGTATGACTCGGTTACTGTTGAAATATTGAAAGTATTGAAACCAAGTGCATTGCTATACATTTTCAATAGGAACCACTAAGACTGCACCGTAGTCTTAATTCAACAAGCGCACCAGAAATTTCACATCAAACCAAACAACAAAGTAGTATAAGAAAATCTTTATTATTGAAAATGTACAAAAAAATATAAAAGATAAGTTTGATAAAAAATAAATCTCTATAAGAACCTGCATCTATAGCGCATATTCAAACACTGTAGAAGTCAAGGTATCTCTAAAACGGTAAAGTAGATTTCATTGATGTATGTACCTACCGAAATGTACAAAATCCCATTAATAAATGTTGCGGGTCCTTTAAGGTATCGGCAATATTTCGTAAGGAAATGCAAATAAAAGTTTCACGTTTAAGCCATATCTTGAAGGGAATGGCGTCTGGAGGTTTGAAGTATAAACCATACCTTGTAGGGAATGACGTCTGGAGGTTTGAGGTATATACCTACCTTGTAGGGAATGACGTCTGGAGGTTTGAGGTAAATACCATACCTTGTAGGGAATGACGTCTGGACGTTTGAGGTATATACCAAACCTTGTAGGGAATGACGTCTGGAGGTTTGAGGTATATACCGTACCTTGTAGGGAATGACGTCTGGAGGTTTGAGGTATAAACCTACCTTGTAGGGAATGACGTCTGGAGGTTTGAGGTATAAACCGTACCTTGTAGGGATTGACGTCTGGAGGTTTGAGGTATATACCGTACCTTGTAGGGAATGACGTCTGGAGGTTTGAGGGATATACCGTGCCTTGTAGGGAATGACGTCTCGAGGTTTGAGGTATATACCTACCTTGTAGGGGATGACGTCTGGAGGTTTGAGGTATATACCTACCTTGTAGGGAATGGCGTCTGGAGGTTTGAGGTATATACTTTGCCTTGTAGGGAATGACGTCTGGAGGTGTAAGGTATATACCGTACCTTGTAGAAAATGACGTCTGGAGGTATAAGGTATATACCGTTCCTTGTAGAGACGTTCGACTCCAGGCAGAAAAACCTATCGAAATATTGGGACTTTTAGAGTTATATTTTTTCGCCCCTTGGAAATCATCTGTTGTTACTTACTGATTAAATGTGACTGTGTACAAAACACGATACTGTTGTTTGATAAACCATTCCAAAATATCGATTGATAATAAGTGCACGATTTCTTTACATGTTAAACATGCAATAATAACATTCTCAAGGCATGAATTCGTTGGAGTCAATATTATGAAAGTCTACAATTCAACAATGGCCACATCGCTACAAAGAGTCAATGACAAAATCTGTTTACAAAATATGAAAGTATAACACATATTTTTGTAGTTTAAATTGGGTCAATTCACATAAACCAAGGAAGCACGAAAACATCATCATTACTTTAAACGTTCGAGTACGTCAAACAAACATCTCACATTTAGTGTGAATTTGTTATACTCTTATTGTATGAATGTCTACATTCTTTATTTTTAATATTTTTCAAATATTGGTAAAATCCAATCCAAGTCTGGAGGTTTGAGGTATATAACGTTTTGTGATGATGCCCTTTCTAATTGTTGTGCCTCCTCGTGTCTCATGGAGACTTATTACAAATGTAACTAATACTGTACATATAGCGGATGATTTTAGCAGTCTCTATAAAAACTAAAACTGTGTTCATTTTAAAATTCTTTTCAAATCAAATCGCTTTATTCTGCACGATTAAATCACACGCATTACTAAATATAATATAACTGCATGTCCATGTAAAACATGGGTAATATTCCAGAATAACAAAAACAGAAGCTAAATTAATCAAACAAACACCAATAGGAATATATGCCAACTCAGACAAAAGGAAAAAAATCATGATAACTACTTGAGGTGAAATCAGGGACTATTTATTAGGCGTACTGTCTTCCCTAAATTCCTAACTACTAGCTAATTGTAATATGCAAACATTTTGTAGTATACTAGTGTTAATCATCAGGACATATATATTGGATGGATATTTACATATATTTACATTAGCATTGCCACTATATAACACTACCAAGGCCAGTTATGTGTTATGAGACTATAACACAGGCGTAGTGATATCTCCACGGGACCGACTAACTACTGGATAGCTATTCCCCTCCGCACTAGCAAGCGGATAAGTAAAAACCCTCATTATGATTTAATAATATTCACCGTTTTATGTAAGACTATTATGAAATGTGAATTGAATTTATTGATTGATTAAATTATGGAAATAGTATCTATATTTTTGTGTTTATTTCCACGAACTATATTTTTTACGGGGAAAAGTCACGAGACAACATTCTGTAAGCAATTCCATGGGCTGTTCTACCTTTTGAACAAACACCGCGAAATTCGAATTAAAAAGTGCGTTGTGAACTTAGAAATGATAACAAAAAAAATGAAAAATGTAAATTAAGCATAAAACAGCATTCTGTTCCGTGTTATGCTCCTCTAACATGGAACAGAATGATGTTTAATGCTTAAATACACAAGGCATTGTACTGAAATGACTGCAATGAAAAGTCCTTGTAGAGAGATGTGACGATCGTGTCAGTACATACATAGCAAGTTATGTCGTGTGACACAATCACAAAAACCGTAAGTATACGTGGTGTTTGTTGTGTTAACATGTTTACTTAGTGTCCATAGGTTTTACCAATCACTGTGTCCCATTTCCCGGAGCCAAGTGTTTGGGTCGCTAACATATACATCTGAATGGTTGAGGATGGCGTGGAGCAGTTCCAAGCGTTGCTTATATCCAGGTTTCTTCTCCTGTTCCTCCGTGTTAATCATAAGCTCGATGAAATCCTTTTCGCTCTGTTAAATCTTCTGTAAGCTGTTGCTGGTTTTAACTGTCTTTGAGATCAGGGAGATCACTACCTCCATCAGAGACACAAATGCTCGTGTGATGGCCTGTAGCATTGCGTCGGTTGACACATTTTCTTCCACATTAAATTCATATTTTGCTTTGATGTCAGCGTACGTTCTTGTTACTGTTTTAACCTGTACTTTTATTATCCTAAATGTATCGTTCCTGTGCAAGTGCCACACGCATTTCTGATGGCATTTTGTACAATTGCCTTTTTTCATAACGTCACAGCGCTTTTTACGATTGTTGATCGGAATTGTGCAGGGAAAATGGCAAGTAGTATGGCACACGATACAGTTGGTAACACGCGTGCCAGGTTTAAGCGGGATTTCTTGACGATACACCTTCTCATCGTATGTAGACGTGTTGTTGAGCTCTTTGTCGATAGCAAAGCTCTTCACAGTATCTCTGTCGGACTGCACGTTCGCGAGATTCATGAGTTGTACGTTAATCTCCAATCTACGATTTTCCTGCAGATGTGTCATTTTCTCTTGTTGCCATTTTTCATTGGGCTGTGTTGTTGTCATCGGAGTGGTCTTGAACGCTGGGCAGGGTTTCATGTTTGAAAGATGGTTTAAAAATCCTTCAAATCCTCTTGAGCTTAATTTCCACGAAGTCTTTCCAAGTAGAGCGTCTTCAGTGTACGGTGGGAAGAGCGTCGAACTGTTAAAGACAAAGAAACGCTGTGTCGGGACCCCAACAGTTGAGAGGATCTTAAGCACGGATGGCTCTTTCCCGTCGGCAAACGTCAGCATAGGAATTATGTTCCCATGCATGTTGTCTCCAAATAAGGACACAATGCCATCCAGTATGTCGCTAAAGGCCTTGTCAATACCGCTAAATGTGACAGGATTGGCCTGACTGACGAAGCAAACAGCATCTATTCCATTCATACCCTTGGGACCTCTGGTGGACAGGAAGAATTTGAGACGTTTAACGAGATTCTTGTTACTTTCAACCGATTCTGGTCCTTCGTGGAAGCTCGGGGTGTCTATGATATTCAAAATGAAGTCAGTGTCTGTCGTGACCGGATGTAGTTTGTAGCTTGTGATCCATTCAGTAGGTGATTCCTAGTAAAGGAGAATATTACTGGAAATATATAATCACATGTCATCATGTGACATAAACAGTACACCAAACGACTGTAGGATGTGATATTTTAAGTTGACCATAATATCATTATATATGGTATACAGCACCAAAATTATTACAAATCACCTCACAAAGATGATATCAACGACATATCTATAAACTTTTACGACAAAAACGAGAAATTTCCTAAATTCAGCTTAATTAAAAAATGTTAACTTTGTTGTACAATTCACATACCAGGCTGGAAGATGTAATTTCTGGTTCATCTGAAATTTTTAATCGGTACTCGTGTTCCCATTTCACACCAAGACTGTGGTTGACAAGTCCGTTGATTAGAGTGGTTTTCCCTCCTGTTCTTGGGCCGACCATCAGTACAGTTTTCTCTCGAAGACAAGTCGAGTTTCCTATAAAAAGAACAATCGAGCAATATAGATAAGCAGTTACAACAATAATAGAAATAATCCGTTCCATCAAAAATAGAAATAATCAGTGCCATCAAAAATAGAAATAATCAGTTACATCACAGGTACTAGCCTCGTCTGTCAGACGCTGATTGGCTTCTAAATATAACGGACCAATCAGCACCGAGGTAACAAAAAATAGAGAAAATGGCAGGCTCTGTTCAGATTTCAGATCGTCAGCCTGACCAGCCTGAAAACTGGACTCGGGTGTCCGCCGTGATAATAAAAGGGTTTGAACTATACTACAAGTAAGTTTGTTTCCCATCGTAGAAACACTGTACTGGCATTGAATAGTGTACATGTCGTGTGTTAGGCGCTGCTCACTAGGAATTTAGCGTGTAATCCCGTGGACAGCACAGTGTGAAATTCGACCATTTTTCGATGTTTCATGAAGTCTACCGGAAATTCGACTACATGATATATGGAAAATCATGCATCTAATTAAAAAAAAATCCTGACGATCTAGACTGCTCCCGGTGTCATATTATAAATGGTTTTGACGAACGTTTTCTGGAACGGGGTCATTTTACTAAGGGGACGGAGTAAGCATCCTTGATTATATTATAGGTGTATTGACAGACGAGGCTAGTACCTGTGGTTACATCAAAAGTAGAAATAATATGTTACATCAAAAATAGATTATCAGTTACATCAACAATATATATAACCTGTTACTCAACGTTGCTATTATATACAAATGGAAGATAAAACACTTCACAGTAAAATAAAATCTTAAAAAGGGAGGATTAGATGTACCAGGTACTCTGTAGCTTACTATTTGTAAAACAGCCCTACACTTTGTATAACTATATTCCTTTAGGAATCTTCAAAACTGCAAATCTTCTGAAGCAGTAATGCAAACCTGAATAGTATCTTTAATGCTGCAAAATCATGGTAATTAAATCATGGTATTTTGTTAACAACATTTCAATATCTACTTAAGCGAATAGAAAATAAGACAAATTCCTCTTTACCACGTCAATGACGCTTAAATGTAGGCCCAATATAACAATTTGTCTGAATTAGCACCGATGTACGGACGGAGGGAACTCGTCAGTTTTGTTGAGCGCGGGATAACAATATGGAATGTTTTTGATTCAAACTTACCGTATCTACATTTTCTTGTCTTTTGATCATCGTCTTTTGATGACTGTATCTCAACTAAAGGAAGTCTGTAAACGCTTGGTGGCCCATCAATTATCTTCTTGCAGTACTTTAGGATCCCAAACACCTTTGAGCATCCTGTTGTTATTTCCGCACTCTTGCAGCTAAAATCGCTGTCACAGCCATCTGAGTAAACTGCTCGCACCATGAATTCATATCCAGTGTTTTGTAGTAGTTCGTTGAAGCGATGGAATGGTTGTTGTCTGGCTTTGGTAGAAACAAATGTCGATGACCAAATATGATCACCAGCGACTTTTATTCGGATCTCATAATGGGAAACCTCGTCTTTCTCGATCTTGTCCCATTCCAGGCATATATAATCAGTACCTATATCTGTTGACCGTGGCTGACCGGGTCTAACTGGACGTTTAAGGGATGACAGGAGGGAGATGATATAGCCCTATAAAATAGCAAAGCAGTGGAAACAATGTTGACTTATATCAAGTTCTATATTAGCTTCAGGTCTTCCGGCTTAGCTGTATAGACAAGTATTTACAATGGATGTACAAATGACGCAGAATAGCAAAGTTTAAACAACTTCGTAGAAGAATATCAACATTTGAAACATAAAATTCATAATTATTTAGAACTATTTTCCGATTTGACTTTAATACACTAAAATTATAATTTTACCATCCGTACCAGAATTATAACTATTTCCTTTCAAAACAATGAGCCTCGCACACCCTAAACAATGAAACGATATTCAGAATCTAAAGTCTCCCGCTAAACATTCGGATTAGCACAAGCATCTAGTAAAATAAAATAGACTAACAGCATAAGTTGTAATGTCTGGACAAACGGAGTTGACTTATATCAGTAACGAAGGATATGAACAAAAGTATTTGACTTTCATCAGTAACGAATTAAGAATCTGGACAAACGGATTTGACTTATTCCAGTTACGAAGGATCGATTTGGACAATTAGAGTTGACTCATATCATGATCAGCAACGAAGGATCTGGACAAACTGAGTTGACTTACTTCAATAACAAAAGGATCCGGAAAAACGGAGTTGACTTATTTCAGTAACGAAGGATCGATCAGGGCAATGGGAGTTGACTTTTATCAGTAACGAAATTATCCGGACAAACGGAGTTGACTTATTACAGTCACGAAGGATCTGGACAAACTGAGTTGACTTATTACAGTCACGAAGGATCTGGGCAAACTGAGTTGACTGATATCAGTAAAGAGCGATATGGACAAACTGAGTTGACTTACATCAGTAACGATGGATTCGGAAAAGCGGAGTTGACTTATATCAGTAATGGAAGTTTTGAAAAAAGGAATTAACTTATATCATTAATATTCATATTAATAATTAAATTAAAGTAAAACAATGCAAGTTATCAACGATTTCGAAAAATCCGGTTTTTACCCTTAACAAATTGTACACTTTCTGCAGGCAAATGTTGATGAACTGTAGCTTATCTGCAAACTGGATACCCAGCTGGAAACCGTAAATCTGGAAACCATGAACATGGTCCATAGTAAGTGACTGGCTCGTTTAGCTACGTCTCGAGTCCTGGAAAAGAAAGATGTTCGATTGTTCAAACTGATAAGTCTACATTTATATATGAATAGAACAGTGACGTTTCAAAGAAGAGGAACCTATGTGTGCATAGATCTAAACAGTGCAGTTTATGAGAGAAATCTATGTATGTTTAGACAAGGACGTTTCAGAGGAGAGGAATATATGTGTGCATACACAGGAAAGTTTCATTTGAGAGGAATCTATGTGTGCATAGACAGGGACGTTTCAGAGGAGAGGATATATATTTGTAAATAGACAGGGACGTTTCAGAGGAGAGGATTTCTATTTGTAAATAGTCAGGGATGTTTCAGAGAGTTTCTATTTGTAAACAGACAGGGACGTTTCAGAGGAGAGGATGTCTATTTGTAAATAGACAGGGAAGTTTAAGAGGAGAGGCTTTATATGTGGTTATAGACAGGGACTTTTCAGAGGGAATGAATCTATGTTTGTTTAGACAGGGAAATAAAGATGAGATACTTTCTATCTGTGTAAAGACGAAAGTTTAAGAGAAGATAATTTCTATGTGTGTATAGACGAAAGTTTAAGAGGAGGGGAACCTATGTGCGTATAGACAGGCAAGTTTCAGAGGAGATGCTTTCCTCAGTAACGACACATATCTAAAGCCCAGAGACTATAGCCATGTATCTGAAATTTTGTCGAAGGTTAGTTTGTAATCGCATTTGTGGTCTAGATATGTATTTGTGATATTATATTGTGATGCCTGATTGAAGGTTTGGTACAATTGTTGTTTAATTTTCTAAAAGTTACTTTTTGTTAATTGATACTCTGGTAATTATATTTAGTTACGCCTATTCACAGTATGTGATACTATATTATATAGAATATAGATCTACAATGTGGCAAGTATACCAAGCTTGTAACGAAATAATACCGCTCCGCACAGGGCAACTTATACATCTGCTCCCATATAAACCAGAACTGTAAGCTTAAGGTTAACTAAGGCAAAGCACGACATCGGGGGGTAAACTTGTAGTACTTTTTCATTCCGACCCTTTCAAAAAAAGAAGTAATGCCCTGTTGTTGGATGTACAACATCAGGGGGCAGTTACCATATATAAAAAAAGAATACCTGGATGCACAACCTCAGGTGGTAGTTATCATATCTTTAAAATTTCGTTGAAATTGGTTCACAACTTTAGAAGGAGTTGTTTTCTACGGACAGACAGACAGACAGATATGCATTCCGGTAAATCTATACCTTTCCATATTCAATATCATGTCAAGTTTACAGGAGAGCATTTCTTGTTGTCTCCAATAATATCAACAAAATATAAAATTAATCCCTATATTTACAGTATTTTCCCTCATCCTTAAACGTTTTATTTCATTTCACTTGAATGCTTAAAGAATAACATAAATTCGACACTTTATTTCGCTGACTGGAAAAGCTACATTCTTGTAACTCCCTATACTTTCACTCCCGATACCTTAGCAACAGAAGAAACGGCCATTATCAATATTTCACATTCTTGCATAGTTGCAATTTAAAATGTGTTTTTTTTCTGGAAAATTTGTGGTCCAAACAAAACGATTTTATTCGCACATTATGCTTTAAAATAGCAATTTGTTATCGAAATTTGTTCAACAGAATGAGTGTATCGCTTTTATTGTCATGTGTCGTGTTTGACTTCGCTACAGAAGGAAGTGTGGAGCGAATAGCCTGGTGTTAGGAGATGAATAGTCTCTGTAAAACAACCTTACCAATGATTCGTTTCTGTGTCCACTTACAACTACATGAATTGGCGAGTTTCGTAGTTTCGTAGACTTAGCTTTGAATAGATGTAGCAAACAACACAATGTATAATGCGTCGCACATTTACTACAAAGACAAATAATCAACCGTTCTTGGTTTTCATACACGCGTGTTGCATTTGTTTAAAAACCACAATCTTAGATCTACCGTACTGCACATTTCGTCAGTGCAACCATTTAGTGTTTTCGGCCGAGTTAATTACAATTGAAATTAAACATTTGCATAATTCGAATCGCATTTTGTTCGCACTTCGATATGCAGTTGCTGTTTTTACAGTTAATCTATTACAGAAAGCTGTTTAATTATAACTTTGTGAACACGATTTAAAGGGCGTCATCACAAAAGTTTTGTCAGCTTTCCTCTGCATTAACCAATACGGTACGAAACACTATCAGCTTTATACATTTATATACAAAGGCCTGTTCGGAATATATTATCTATACAAACAAACATAAAAACTTAGTTACATCTTGGATGTACTCACGGGTACGGATTTCAAAGCCTTTTCACTTTCACACCTTTTAGACAAAACTTTAAAGGATCATTATTTAATATAGATGTTCTCTCAGACAGATAACATCATTAATACGATAGTTGTGGACACTGTATTGCTCAAATGTGCTTTGTGTTCCCTTATCGTATTATTTAATGCAAAAATCAGAAAAAAAGGATCAATTTTGTCGTAATTGTTTTGTGACGTTTTGATATAATATAACAACATATACATGTACATAAACGATAAAGAGTTCGTAAATATGGTTATGGTTCGTAGATTTTCTATACCACAACATATGCACATAAGCACTCAACCTGGTGTATGTTTAATTAGTCAGACGAAGATAAATCAATATCAATTGTCGGTCTTTGGCAGTCATCAAATCGTGCTACATGCATCGAACTCAAAGAAAAAATGTACAAGGAAACAGTTGTGTTACACAGATTGCTGTATAAGATAAGAGGCATAGGTATATCCGGGTTAAGTGGAATCAACCATTGTTTGTATTTGAGAATGCACAGTAATCGTGTTTATCTATTTCTTTCCTTTTTAACGATACATTTGATAGTATTTTGGTATTTTCTTACAGCTAATGCATCCAAGCAATAACTTTTAGACACATGCGCTGATCAATAGGCGAGGCATGACGTGCGATATCGGATCCGTGGATATGTATTGAAGCGCAACGGCGGGGTGGTAGCCGGTCGAAGCTAACAGCCTTTTCCAGTAAAAATAAATAAATTTACAACATTTGATAAAGAGCCCATTTAACTAAAATAAGGCACTCTAACGCACCTTACATATATCTCCAACTCATTCAATCTATACAACGGATTTTAGGAATTCGCAGGAGCTGTCTTATCAGGCGCTGACTACTAGTCCTATGCCACCTGTCTAATATCTCCTATTTGTGTATGCTTGAGTGTGTACTGGAGGGTTGTTTTGTAAGGGACCATACTGTTCAATTATGTTTCCTCACTAGAATGCTAAAGCACTGCAACACCAAATGGATGTCATTTCATCGGGTGACGACTCAGCTTATTACATCAGCATAAATGTATAGGAAAATTGAGGCCACGACAATTTTGCACTGTTACAGGAAAAACACCGGAAGCTTTTGTGTTCATTCAGGGATATTGGTCAAGGTCTTTTTCCACCTCTTCGCAATATTGGTCAATGGTGTATTTCGAGAAGGAATATGCTCTTAATTACGCCTGTGTGCCTTAGAATATACCCTACTTACAATACCTTAGCTGTTATGCTGGAATACATGATGTCACTGTAAACACTGATATCGAGTTTTTTTTAATGATAAATGAACATTACTTTGGTTATGTCACTTGGCAATCACTACGAGAATAGCGGTAACGTACATGTAGGGTAAAATGGCGTCAAATACCAGAAACCTAGGGCTGTATAGATGGTACGTCACATGAAATATATATCCCCGATAATTATGGAGCTTTACTTCTCATGGGGTGCGTGTAATATCCTTCTCCTATCATAACACCATTCATCTCCACACAAATTGATTGGAAGCCAATCAGTTGTCAAACCGCCTTTATTTGTTTAACAGAACAACGGGAAGATATAGAGTGTTCGTAGAGAGCAGGATATACCAATTAAAGAATTTCGGGTTATTTTGGTACTTTGTGTCGTTACAGGAGAGAGAATGAGTCAGATTTGTTGTTAGGTGTGCTTGTCTTGACCAGAGAATGACTGGATTATTTTTTTATCAATTATAAAATATTCAACATAAAGTTTGTACACGAACGGATTCTGGTGCGTCAGTTTGACGGCTATGTGTATCGATAGTCGTACATACACAGGTATACGTATGTAGTGATTATACGCTCATGCTATAGATCAAGCGGTACGTAAGTCGCGAGAAGACTTATTAAAGTAAAAACAAAATATCGAATATTTCCCCTTCACATACGTATGCGTAAACGTATATAAATCCTATTGTAATACTTATAGTCTGTATGCGTCATTTAAAGGGGCATCACGGTGAAGTGTAGATTTTTTGTGTCTTTTATTTCAAATACTACATAAACATATCAAGTGAGTCTCCTTATGGAAAATAACGATCGGATTTGGCTGATATAGTTTCATAAAAATGAATGATTTTAAGAAAATTATCGGGATTTCTACCTGTCTGACCAACGTTTTATCAAGGATTTCCAGAGCTACTAGAACGCATGCGCCTAGGTAATTTCATTATGAATAGTTCAGTCGTCAGGTAGCTGCAAGGCAGAACGTTTTGGTGCAAACTTTCTGCCTCACACTGTTAACTGTCGCAGTAAAGAAAATTACTAATACAGTAAGAGAAAAAAACACATGTAATAAACCAGGTAGTATAATGCCCAGTAAATTGCCCTAAACAACAACCTTAGCTAAACTATCTAAACTACTGATACTATCACTACATCATTTATCTAACTCTACATATCACATAACAGACATAAAACAAACTAGCTACAATTGTATACCATTAGTGTTAGGGTGGGCGGGAGTGGTAAAAATTTAAATTTCTGCCGACTATCAAAACAGCAACTGACATGATCTGTACTGCACGACAGAAAATTGGAAAATGAAGCGTTACTCTTAAATTTCTATATACATATCTGAATTCAGGCTCAATTCAAAATGATTGGATGCTTCTTACCCTATCGTAAAATTTGTTGTGTTCCATGGGTATTCAATCAATATTGATTTTGACTGCAAGTTGCTATTGTATGATAATGACAGTACTATACTTTTCTCACATAGGGATCCGAAAGTAACTTCAGAAAAACTCAAGTCCTTGAATCAGGTTGTAATTGGCTTATAGACAACAAACTTTCCATTCATCTGGGTAAAACTGAAAGTATAATTAAAGTATAACTTTTGGATCCAAAAGAAAACTCAAAAACTTACCAGGTGAAAGTTTCGAAGTAAATTGCAATGGACTTAAAATTGAGCCCAAATCCTCAGTAAAATATCTTGGTGTTCAGCTAGATGAATTCCTATCTGGGGAAAGTATAGTACTCAACGCAATTCATAAAATTAAACCAGAAACTAAAATTTCTTTATAGAAATAGTAAATGCCTATCAATAAAATCCAGAAAAACGCTGTGTTCAGCACTGATGCAATGCCATTTTGAGTATGCCTGCTCGTCCTGGTACAGCGGCCTAACCAAAAGATTTCAACAGAAACTACAAATTATGCAGAACAAAGTTGTAATATTTATTCTCCGGCTGGACCATTGGAAACGAATTTCATTTGAGGAACTTGCCTCGTTAAACATGCTAAATGTAAATCATAGAGTTAAGCAGCTTCGTCTCAATCATGTTTTTAATATTGATCATCAGTGCTGTCCAAAGTATATGAACAAAGGTTTTATTAGAAATAACAATACTCGTTTTACAAGATCTTGTGGACACAATTTTTTAGTACAATCTATTAGGGGAGCTGAGTACTCCACTTTTTTCGATAATAGAATCAGAGACTGGAATTCTTTACCTAGGTCAATCAAATGTCTACACAAAAAAAACCCATCAATTTAAACTCAGGTTAAACATCACTTGATGGAAATAGCTAAAAGGGAACATCAAAATGAATTTGTCGTTTTATTATATTTAATTTCCCGATACCACTTTGAGTTCCTTTAATAATTGTAGTATTCATTAAAAGAACCATCCTATCATCTTGACCGGTTGCTAATATTTTTCCAAAGGAACCCATTTGAAATAAGTTTTTTCAAAACCTTCATGGGACATCCTAGGTAAAAGATTACCAGTTGAAGATTATTATTCACTGTCTGTACCTCCAAAATTGTATGTGATATTCATACAAACTGTGATAATACTATTACCTAGTGCTGAATATCTGCTTTTTACTTGAAATAATTTAATGTTTAGTCATATGCTTTTTGTGATATCTGAAGGTTAGTCTTTCATCAAAAACCATTCTGTGATCTCATTGCTTGTGTAATGTAATTTCCATTAAGTCAGTTTGCCATCTATGTTGATACAGTGCTATATGTCAAGCGTGTAGGCTGGTCGCGAGGTGTTTGTTTCATTATGTGTCGATATTTTGCAGCAATTTTACGCTGCTCGTTAACACGTTATTAGACGAAACTTTAAAGGCTAATTCTTTAATACAGGGTTCTCTCAGACAGATAACTTATCTAATAAGATAGTTGTGGACAATTTATTGCTCCAATGTATGTCCTTTTTCCGAATAATTTCATTTTATGCAGATATCAGAAAAAGAGTTAATTTTGTCGTAATGGTTTTATTTGTTTCCCTTATACCGTTGCTATTGTCAAATTTACATCTTAAAGGCGAAAACATGTTGACATAAACAACTTATAAAAGTACAATATGTACTTTATCTCCGAATCATACCCATTTACATTACAACAATACTTAATATATGTTTCAACACATACTATGACACAACGCATGTAAAATAAGTTTAACTTACCCGAACGATAACCACACCGTTCAGCTTGAATCGTCCGAATGGGTTGAACTGGCTTGTTGCGCGTCTTTAAACGTGTAGGTTCCGGGATTCCAAGAAATAAACCAGGTATTCCAGGTAATTGTACACTGCGTAAGTTATAAATAAAACAACCTATACATATGTATAAAGAACAAAAGGTTCTAAAACGTTGTTATAATTTAACTTACCTCGAGTTGAGATTTCCCTGTCCAAGAACCACACCCACGTAAGATTATATTAATCAACTATAGTGATTACTTCTGTCTACGTCCATACTACAATAACAATTTTCATTTTACCACAAAAAGAAAAGGCATCTAGTCCAGAACATTTGGAATTCCAGAATTTAGAGTAAAACGTTGCAATTTTCGAATGATTCAAGCTGACAAATAAATCAACAGTAAAAGGCCCCATCCCTAATTGAGAAAATTGACAAAGAGCGGGGACAACCTAACCGTCGACATCGAACTCTTTGCTATATGTGTCCGCGATATTATTTAGAGGTCTGGGTATCCACGATACATTAAAGGGACATCGTGGTGAGGTATACTTTTATGACTTTTGTTTTAAATACTGCATAAATATATTAAGTGAGTCTGTTAATGGAAACAACGGTCGGATTTTGCTGATACATATTCCTAAAAGTGTGTAATTACTAATTACTAATAGAAGAGAAGAGTGTGTGACACTTTTTTTTTGGTCAAATTCTGCTTTTCTTTCTGTTGTTTAAGCCTTGACACTTTTCGAGCTTTGCACACGTACTTAACATTCCTCTTTATAACGCCATGTCAGCACACACTGTTGTTAGTGGTATAGTTGTACATGCAAAACTTGACAAAGTGACGAGTCAAGTTGACACATTTCTCAAGGTCGGTATCCGAAAAGAACATATACATATACAACTATAACACTAATAATAGTGTGTGCTGACCATGTCACTTTGTCAAGTTTTGCATGTAAATCTATACCACTAACAAGAGTTTGTGCTGACATGTCACTTTGTCACTTTGTCAAGTTTTGCATGAACAACTATACCACTTCTATCGTTGTCAGTACATGACTTACGTCGGCCATCGTACAAACATACCCTCCTCACCCCTCCTTCTCTTTGACCTTTTATTGTTTCCCCTTCTCCCATATCTTCTAGCTGTTGTTTGAGTCTCATTTAGATGTAGTCAATCGTTGAATTTGGGAGGATTTTTATCTATGAAAATAAGCGTGGCTTCTTTGGCTTTTCAATATTTTCCGGAATGCGTTTATACTGTGTATGTGATAGCATTAAGAATGTAAGTATATTCTTTTAACGATCTATTCAAATTGTATACAGTGACATAATAAGCTTGTAACAAGAATTAATTAGTTTTGGTTCCTTATCCTGTCTGGTCAGACAGTTTGTTCTGTAGCTGTTCGCTTCACATCTTATAACGCATGCGCATAACACGCCATTTCATCGTAAACAACATGACATGCTGTGGAAAGTGTCAGTGAGTGAAAACCGTTTCCGCGTCAGCTTCGAAGCGAAAAGTTGCTGAATGGTCAAAAGACAGCGCAAGGATTACGATACAGAAGCATTATTGTAGGTTGGAAGTATTCAAAGGAGACAATATAACCACCTTAACAGTTAGTATAGTGCTTGTATTCTTCCGCATAGCCGGTACAAAGTTGAATAAAGCTGAAATGGAATCGGCAGAAATGCTGTCTACGTTATGAATAAGTATCTAAAACCATTTACCTCGCTAAGTGTTTGTCTAAGTTGGAACACAAATGAACTTATTTGGTAAATGGGTATGATTCGGAGATAATGTTCTTTGCATGTCTATATATACAGTAACTTATGCGTGAGGCAGGGATATTTTACCGGTTAGTTTCCGATGGGGCCCTCCAAGGGATAATTATTGCATGATTCAGTTACGACTTCAAAAAGCATCGGAATACGTATTGAAAACGGGGGAAAGTCGTTTGTTTGCGTTAAATGGCGCGTGCGGCCGCAAAATGTATACCATCATGCATGTTAATACTTCTATTCTTATTCAAATTCCAGAAATTAGGGATGAAACAATATTTATTACCGGGATGGGACCGGTACTGAAGCTGTTACTAAATAAATTGCATCCTGTGTCCTTAATGAAATTAAAAAACCAGATCTATCCCATACCTGAAGTTGTGTTAAAAAAGTGAATGTCCGATTACAAGAGAATAGAAAAGTCATCTCGACATTAAAAGGGTTCATTTATAAGTGCACTTACATCTATGTGTAACTACTGATTTACTTAGTAAAAACGATTCAATAAGTTTCATTCTCAAGTTATATAAGTAATATATATATATATTTCATTATATTTTGTTTGTATACATATATGTATAAATTATCAGCAGTAATAGATGTAATTGGATTTGATAATTAATGAGGATATTATTGATAAAAACTGAGGATGGTGTTAATGATCATGATTTTTAGGTCAGCAATGATAATATTAATGATGAATTTTATAAGTGATGAGGATGATGATGTTTTATTGTTGAAAAGGATTGATTATGATGATAATGGCGTAAATGAATGAATTATATTTATCATGATGATGATGATAGTTTAATGATTAGGAATGCTGAAAGTTAATTGATGAAATTTATGATGTAATCATTGCTTGATTGACGTGAATGATAAGGAAGATAAAGTTGATGAGTTAATGTTTATTATGATATTATCATGAGGGAGGGTGGGGGAGGGGGGGGGCATTAACTTCGTATACCTCCACAGTTTCTGAAGCAGAAAACACGTCACTGTCCGTACTATTTGCACAATGTCCTAACCCTATTTAAAACGTGTCCTAACCCTACCTAACACGTGTACTAACCCTGCCTAACACGAGACCTAACCCTTACTAACACGTGTTCTAACCCTACCTAACAGGTGTCCTAACCCTACCTAACACGTGTCCTAACCCTGCCTTACACGTGTCCTTACCCTACCTAACACGTGTCCTAACCCTACCTAACACGTGACCGAGCTCTTACTAACACGTGTCCTAACCCTACCTAGCACGTGTCCTAACCCTACCTTACACGTGTCCTAACCCTTATAGATAATTATTGTTAAGACAATTCAATCATTCATGCTCACATGCATGCCCGTAGTCTGGATCGCTTATAATTGCAAAGCAGTTGAATAAATGCTACGGGCTTAGCCCTCTGACACAACTCGTCCCAAAATGTCTCGTAAATTTCTTCCTTTCACTTATCCAGACCTTTCCGAAGGTATGGAGCGCAAGTTCATTTCGTTATGTCGAGCCTTCAGTTCAGTAGCAAGAAAATATACGAGGTTAAGCGTTTATCCGACTCGGATCCGCAGATTGTGACCCTACGAGAAACACTCCTACAAGGTTGGCCAAACCTTAAAGATAATTGTCCAACTTCAATCCTCGATTACTGTACCTTCCGTGACCAGCTCTCTGTTATAGATGAAATAGTGTTCAAAGGTCAAAGGGTCGTCATGCCAAAGGATAAGAGGTCGTCATTATTAGACAAATCCGTACATATAGGCATCGACAAATGTCGGAGAGCACGTGATGTTCTTTTCTGGCCCAAAATATCAAAGGACATTTCCTACTTGGTATCGAACTGGTCCATCTGTATGGCGATGCGGACTGACAACCCAAAAGAACATCTCCAACCACACCCTTACCCAACAGACCATGGCAGATCGGTGCCAAAGATTTATTCAGTTGGAACGATCAAGAATATGCAGTCGTAGTCGTTTCCTTGAGATTGGAAAACTCGGAAGTACGCGGAGTAGCCATGTCATCGCGAAACGCAAAGGCATGTTTGCTCGTCACGGCATTCCCGAAAAAATCGTATCTGAAAACGGACCCCAGTACGGCTCGTACGAATTCAGTCCATTTGCGAATGATTGGGATTTCTGTCACGTGACATCAAGTCCTCATTTTCCCCAGACAAACGGTTTGGCTGAAAAGACTGTCCAAACAGTCAAACGTTTATTTTGCAAGGCCAAGGCAGACAGTAAATATCCATACTTAGGCATAATATGAAATAGGCACTGCCTATAAGCGAGCGCACATAGTTCGGTAACCTTTGTGATGATAGTGTAGATCTCGGGCGCCTGCAGCGCCCCAGCTAAGGGCTTTAAGGTTACAAAACGAACAGAATCTCTCCTTAGGACAAAGGTGCATCAAATATTCTGACATGAAAACATGAAAAAGAAATAAATGGTGGTTATAAAAAATTGAATCTTAATTAAGAAAACCTGCCAGATATTTCATGTAGGCATTTTTGTTGTTATTCGTATAAAGTTATATACGTCTCTGTTACAACACCTTTGACAATATATCGCCTGATCCCTTTTACCATCAAAATTTGTCAAGACAAAATGACAGAAATAGGATCTAATTTGCAATATTTGTTAAAAAGGCAAAGTATTGCAATGCAATCCATAGTCACTCACCGGTAAGAATTGCTATCTTTAACAAACAATACACTTATGTCAGGAAGCATAAGTCACAGTGAGTTATAATGATCTACTTCACTCCTCCATCCCAAGATGTCCTTGTTCTTCAAATCAGATTACTCAGGGTAAAATAGTATAGAATGCCCCGGACAAACATTTTTAAATGCAAAGGTCAAAGATCAAGTCATTGATCACAATGACCTTATTATGTGCACTCTGACATCCCAAGATGTCCTCGTACACCAAATCTAGTTACTCCAGGTAAAACTAGAATTATGTCAGTGTGACATTACAGCCGCTCACCACTTTAAATTTAATTGCTTCAGTAACACGTTAAGCATCAATATCTACTATAATATCTCAGATATGTGTTCTGTATTCTGCTAATTGAAAATCAGGTCATCTGATGATGTTGCGTTTAGGATTTTCAAAATCAATCACCTCTTTAATGATGCCTTAAAAATAGTGCTCCCTCTCCTCTTTTTTCACTCTCTTTAAGTGTGACGCATTGTTGTAATTTTCATTAATTAGCATCCTCCAATGATGTGACATGAGCGTTTACGTGCAGAATGGCAATCGGTGAATGGATAATAAAGAATAGGTGCATTTTTTGCTTGTGAAATGAAGGATAATTAACAGTAGTGGGAAAACATGCATGGAGAAAAGAGACATTGTACTCCTTTTATTTTTATTTATTTTTTATTCATATAAGTGAAAATTATTAATATTTGTAGCGACTTTATTTACCGTCATTGAATATACAAAATCTCATAAATGTTCTTGGAATATATTTGAATTATATTTCCCAATGCGACTTTACCAACGTAAGAGTTATTTCCCTTACACCCAATTGGATACTATTTTGACACGGCCCGAATTCTTGTCAAACAGCAGCGGCAGTTGTGTCATGTTCTTAAATTGTTACACTAGCATGCTGTGTTACAAAAATAATTGATACGCATACACAGTTCACATATCGTCTCGTCTCGGAGCCATTAGTCTACCGTTATCAACCTAAGCACGATATGGCATATATATGTTCCCGTTTCAAACATCAAAATAGAGGTTATACTTATCACTCATACGGTTTATAAGTTTATATATTTACTTATTCCTTCTACAGACAGCGTTAATGCTTGACAGTCTTCACATGTGCTTTCTCGAATCATATGTGTTTCACACGCGTAACACTCCCCAGACCGCAATCCGAGTTGCTAAAACGCTCAAACCTAGTGCACGAATTTCACCACCACAACACTCGTAGAATGCACCGGAGATAAACATTTTGTTTTCAGCAATTATTTAAACGATGGATTATTATTTTGGAGAAGAGTATCAGAAGACTTTATGTAACCCACAGGTGAGTGTCAGAGATTCTACTTTCTATTTACGATAACGAAACTATATAGCGGAAGCATGCAATACTGAATTATGCGCAAGCACCCCGAACGGAAGTGGGTCCGTCATTTCGTTCTCTGGACAGAATTAATAAGCCGCTCGGCTCTCGCAAAGAGCGGCTTAAAAGGTATGAAAGATATGCCCTGGACGAACATTTTCAAAAGTAAAGGTCAAAGGTCAAGTCATATGTCACAGTAACCTAAACATTACGCACCAAATCTGGTTACTGCATGTGAAATAGTATAGATGATATGCCCCAGGACAAATATTTTCAAATGTAAAGGTCAAATCATAGGTCACAGTGAGGTCATACAACTGGAGTGACCTTCTAAATTCTTGCACTGTGCACGCTGCCATCCAAAGCTGTCGTTGTTCACCAAATCTGGTTACCCCAGGTGAAATAGTATAGAACATATGTCCCTGACAATTTTTTCTGACGGACGGACAGAGGGGGTGCAAACCTAGCCCCCCTCCCCATTTTTTTTCAGTTCATGGATGTTTGCCTGAATTGCCTAGCCCGATGCCCCGAACTAGTAAAAAATGTCTATGTTCACTATGAAACATAAGTTGGGCTTGTATATTTTTCTTCAAAATCAACCTGTAAACTATAGTTCACTTATTACTATGTTGTATATATCTCAGCCCTGTCCCTTACATGAGTGCATTCCTGGGTGGTGACAGACCTGGCTGGGGAAAACTTTGGTATTTGTCTATTATAATAATAATAATTTGAGGTTCCTATATACCGCTTTATTACAACCTAGTTCGTAGGTCATCTTAAAGTGATTCATAAATTATTATCCGTGGTTATAGGACCTTTGCAACCAGCCAATATCGTTCTCAACTCCCCGAGGACCATACATCCGGTGCTGCCATTCCGGCACTCACAGTTAGCATTCTACAATTATAACACTGCCCAACCACAAACTCATTTATAGCTGAGTAGACTGGAACAAGCGGAGCAAAGTATCTTGCTCACCGATACAACACAGTGCCGTGCCTTGACTCGAACCCGCAACCCCTCGGTCACGAGCCCAGTGTCCTACCCCTAGACTACCGTGCCTCCGGATTGCCAGTATGTGTTTTTTATCATTAAAGGACACTTATTTCTACCATTTCAATGTTATAAGGTCACCATGCTGGGGTGACAGAACAACAAACAACTGATGAATACAGCATCCTTCATTTACAAGCTTTACCTGGTCTGTAGGTGACATGCAAAGGCAATAAAATTAGCTCAAAGATGATTCTCAATCAGGATTAGGTAGCTATGGTACCCATTTTGTAGCTCTAAACCAGCATTCAATTTCTCAATATTCCAATATTGGAGAAGCAATGGCTGCAATATCCATTCCTTTTGAATAACCAAATGATAAATATTTTAATCATTTACATTTTAATGTAAGAAAGCATTATATCGTGAATATATTTTGAACCTAAAGCATACCACTGTACCAGTATCTTAAGAATCCAGATGCTGCAATAGATATAAACAGGACCATTGCAATTTTGCAATCAAAACAGAAGTGATAAATATACAACAGTGGTCTCACCAAGTTATACAAGTGATACATTGACCTGAGTTGTAAAGCAATTATGTAATTTTTTGTAGTGATGTAAGAATCAAACAAAAACAAAACAAAAAGTTCATATATGAGAGAAATTCATATTGGGAGTGACCAACATATATTATTGATATCATTTATGGTGGGTACATAATTGTCTGACATACAGTATATATCGCTGACAATTTTCGGAAAAAAAAGGATATAGTGGAGGAATGAATGACACGGGGGTAATGAAATAACAATTTCATATATAGCGACTTAGGACCTTTCCATCCATGAAGAGTGTTTGATTCTAGCATATCTGGATCTGAAGAAAAAGAATGTTGAAATTTCAGCCAATTTGCCCTATTTGGTTCCTCCCTATAGGCCCTATGTATGTCAATATGTATCATCTGCTTACAAAAACAAAGTGCAATGAACACCTTCGGGGGAGGGGGGGGGGCATATTGTGACACCGACACGAACCAACAAAGTAGGCGAAGCATAAATTATTTCAATCACCTTNGGGGGTGGGGGGGCTATTGTGACACCAACACGAACCGACAAAGTAGGCGAAGCATAAATTATTTCAATCACTTTTAACCCCACATAAAAGTACACATTTATGCACGTACATAGTAACATACCCCAGGCGGCACATCAGCATTGTCGTTGAGACTAGAATTGCACAGGCCTAGCTTTCGTGAAGCTGACGACTGTTTTCTTGATGATGGAGTCACAGGCACATATTGAAATCAGTAGACCTTAGAGTCAAACATAATACCTGTCTGTGAGAGGTCTATACTGGTAAAACTCGTTCAATAGCTACTCTTGTCGATCAGTAGGCCTTAACCCTCCCGTGTTCTTATTCCCGGCGAAGTTGATCTGTTCCGGTCTTTTCAACCAATCAGAATGTGGCAAATTTTGAAGCCCGCGACTTTCAGACCACAAATATTTTTATTGCTTATCCTGATTCGTCAAAAATTTCGATAACTTAAATTTTTAAACCCGTTTTAACGAAGAAACATTTCAAACCATAACGAATACGTTTGCAAAGTTCACATAAATAAGCTACGATGTGAAACTTATTTTCTATTCCCACAGAGATGTTTAAAACGGTGATTTTTTAGCTTCTGATCTATTAATAACCAATCAGAGCGTCGCAAATTTAAAGTCCGTTCTGCACGATGTAAAGAAAAAGATCGCATAGTATTGTAGTTTCGTTTTGTGTTACTATATATAGATTTTTGCTTGAACTATGTATATACCACGCATACGATTCAAAAAGAGCTCGTTGTTGGTCTGGCCCCCTGAAGGCTGAGGGGCGGGGCCCAATAGGGGAAATATAGCAAATTCTTTAAAATCCTTCTTCTTCTTTAGGAATAAAAGGTTTTGTTCCATATTTGGTCTAAAGCATCCTTGGGTGAAGGGGAACCAATTTTGTAATATGAAATAGGCACTGCCTATAAGCGAGTGCACACAGTTAAGTAACCTTTGTGATGATAGTGTAGATTTCCGGCGCCTGCGGCGCCCCCAGCCAAGAACTTTAACGTAACAAAACAAACAGAATTCCTCCTTAGGACATAGTGCGCTGAATATTCTTCCATGAAAATGAAATAAATGGTAGTTTAAAAAAAAATGTATTTTCATTAAGAAAATCTGTCAGATATTCCATGTAGGCCTTTTTGTTGTT
>NW_018479968.1:216022-216492 GCF_002113885.1 Mizuhopecten yessoensis | reverse complement strand
TATGTTATTTGTTGTAGTGATGTAAAAATCAAACAAAAACAAAAACAAGTTCATACAATCCAAAAAAGGTTTTTTGAATTCCTTGAGAGAATTTCATATTAGGAGTGACCAACATATATTATTGATATCATTTATGGTTGGTACATAATTGTCTGATATACGGTATATATCGCTGACAATTTTCAAAAAAAAGGATATAGTGGAGGAATGAATGACACGGGGGTAATGAAATAACAATTTCAGATATAGCGACTTAGGACCTTTCCATCCATGAAGAGTGTTTGATTCTAGCATATCTGGATCTGAAGAAGAAGAATGTTGAAATTTCAGCCAATTTTCCCTCTTTGGCCCCTCCCTATAGGCCCTAGGGAAGGGCCAGGTTCTTAATTTTCATACCATAAAAATTCAGTCACATGATAGTCATTCCAACCAACTTTGTTCCCACTGAGAGTAAACAAATATACCCAAAA
>NW_018479968.1:184153-204339 GCF_002113885.1 Mizuhopecten yessoensis | reverse complement strand
AATTCTAGAATTTTAGTTCCTCATTAAGACGACAAGCGGCGCTCCATCATAAACGATGTCGAAATCGCGATCGGTAAAACTAGCATAGCATGGAATGAACACGCAATAGATTTGTAAACGAGTGAAACAACACAAATGTACATAGCATGGAAAATAGACACTTATCAACTATAGAAATAATACAAATGTACATAGAATTAGATTCAAAACCAGAAGTAACTAATTCTATAAAAAAAAATTATGGCGGTGATCCCCTTCCATAAAAGTCAGGGGTGTTTTCAAATACCGCTGAGGTTCGAGTGGGTTACAATGCCAAACTTTCGATCCCACTAGGTTAGCTATACAAATAGTGGGATCAGAGTACAATGGCAGCCCAACTTTATATATATTTGTATATTATAACAACTTTAGATCCTACATAAAACGGTAAATTACCACTTATTGTTATTATTATATTTACAAAACCACTTTGTATGTTTTACCCATACTATAAGTCAGCTGCTACATTCATGTATAGAAAAAGGGTTGTTGTAGTGATAAAGAATTTCCGTCTATTTTTTCGGGGCCTAGTATTACTAATAATATATTGTGGATCAGTAAAATTTTCCGTAAGAAAATACTGACACTATACGTTCAAGGAATATTTTTTCTTTCTAACATTAACACTCCTTGAATCAGTTTGTAATTTTTGTTTTTAAAAAAAAACACTTTTTGATTAAACAATTATTTTTTGGATGNCAATTATTTTTTGGATAAAATAAACATACTTTTTTAATTCTTGAAAATAAACTCTCCCACAAATCTGGAAGTGGAACGAGAGAGTTTATATCTCGTAAAAAGTACCGACCAGGACACTAAAGGGTATTACCCGCCTGGTAAATTTTATACCTCAAACCCTTTGGGAATGAGGAAAACTTTTTTCTTTTATAATATAAAACATATATATATGGTAACTGTTCCCGTGGCAGGGGAACAGTTATATAAACCTTTACTGTACTGTAAAGTAATATAACTATGTAATGATCACAACTGATCTCTTCTTTTTCTTTTTCACTTCTTCTTTTTTTTGCATCTACAGTAAAAAAAAATATTTTTTTTTTAAATCAGTATTGTGAAACTACTTCATCCCCCACCATCACCCATCAAACCACCTTTCATCTCATCTTTTAATTAAATTAATAGAATTTCCTCTGTCGACACACTGACAGAATCAGGAAATAATCTATAAGCAACTATAAAGGCTAGTGAACAGGGCTTGCCCAGCTAGCAGAAATTATATATATATGACATTGTTTACAAATATCATCTTTTAACCTTTTAACTTTTTAAATTACTCAGTAACATACGTAATTTATTACGTAAATTCAAAACATAATGGTACCTTCAGACATTACTTATCCTCTATAAGTATGTTTAAATAAACAACTTTGACGGCAAAATAATACTAAGATATATCTCCTATTTATAAATATATATACATATATATATATATTACCAATTATGAAACTTTTACACCCCTCTCAAAAAGTTATTTCTTTCTATCTCTTGCTAACTGCCAATTATTACTTTTTTCTAAAGCATATATCTACCTAACAGCAATATAATTCTTTATTTTACTATTTAAATGCACACCCACTAGAATAAAATTAAAAACTCGCATACACCGTAGGTACCCCCCGGATAATCTCAGCCTCTGGCCAAGCCCGGTAAAAGAAACAATGCACTGTACCTCACGGACGTTTCTCTACTGCCGGGTGTAACTGGTTGTCTGAGACCCGGGGTACATAACAAACACAACATATACCTCCCTATTGGAAAATTGAAATACACAATAATTGCACTTTCAAATAATACACAAAAAAAAAAAAAAAAATTAAATTATTTATTTTTTCTGAAATTTTATTTTTACAACACTATCGAATAATTTATATACCTTATTACTATTATAAGCCTTTCTGACCCCTTTCGAGCGCCCTCCCACGAAACAAAAACATTAGTGAGGAAAAACATACCCAGATGCAGCGACTGGTGAAGATGGGCCACGCCCAAATCGCCAAAAAACCACCTTTAACCAGTAGCTATAGGGATGTATTTCATTTCAAACGTATTTTATTGACAATACATATATAATACAAACATATAAGTTAACATTAAAGAAGATATTAGAACAGTATTGACAAAAGAATTAGACAACAGGCCATACCTATATCAGTCTTCTTCTATTTTCGGTAGCTATGTACAATGCCTAAATATATAAAATGTTGTAATTCATTTTCCTCTCACACACATGCATACCCACACCCACACCAGCTTATGTCTAATACTCATTATTTAAGGGACAAAACTTGCCTGAATAATAATAATAACAATACATGAATATTAATTTGGAATTTATCTAGCACGTATAAGTAACGAAACGTTTTGATGATTTAATATAGAAGTCAACATGTATAAGAATAGTTTTATTTAATTGGTCAGATGCATAACTAGTACCGTATAATAAACAGTGTATATTTAAATACCCTAATAGATTATAAATAGTGGTAATATGATGCCTATTATTTGAATACAGAGGACATTGGAAAAAAAAAATGTATAAGATCTTCCCTCTGTGCACAACATACACAGGAAGCATCATCAATCAGATGGCCTTGTAACTTATCAAAGTTAAGATCACTTTTAAAATTTCTTAGCTGACATAAAATGATGTTAAGTTTCCTCGGAACACAGTTAATAAAAGTTTCTGAGACAGATGTATTAAAAGTTTTTTTAAGTCTCTTTTTCAAAGATGAAATTGAGATAGAGTCTCGTACAGTGCTATCAGGTGCATTCCATTTTACCATTGTAGAAGGGAAGACGCTATTCATATAAGTAGTAGTTCTTGCTGTGGTATATTAAAGAATCTGTTATTTTTGAAGGTATAGTTATTATTTACATTTAGAAATGGTTGAATGATATTATCGAGATAGGTTGGAGTGTAATTATTAAGAATCTTATACATTAAAGTTAGTTTATGATTTTGTCTTCGTGTGTGTAATGTTTCAAGTTGTGTTTCAGTATACAGTATGTGATGAGATGTACCTCGTCTGAGGCCAGTAATTAAACGCATAGCTTCTAGTTGAACTGATTCTAAAAGATCTGATCCAGATTTGGTACAATTATCCCATACTATATCAGAATATTCTAACACAGGTCTTATATAAGAGACATATAATGTTTTTAATGTATTCCTATTAACTGTAGTTTTTAAAATTCTAAGAATATTTAGTCTAGAGTTAGCTTTTTTATAAATATTTGAAATGTGATCTGCCCATGTCCCTTTACTGTTAAATGTTAGTCCTAAGTGAGTATAGTGTTCATGTTGTGCAATTGGAGTATTGTTAAATAGCAGTTGAGGATGATTGTTAATGTGTCTACGAGAGAAGTTAATAGCTACAGTCTTATTCGGATTGAATAGGATCTGCCCATTGCTTTGACCATTCAGAGATTGATTCGAGATCATCATTAAGCATGTTAGTAGGTGTTGTAAGGTCATTGTTATTATTTACGATAACATAGAGAGAGGTATCATCTGCAAAGAGTTTTATATGAGAGGTTACATTGTTAGTAATATCATTAATAAAAAGAAGAAGGAGGAAGAGACCAAGGACAGATCCTTGAAGAACCCCTGCAGAAATAGGTTTATTACTAGATTTATAACCTTCAAAGATAACCCTCTGTTTTCTGTCAGATACGTAAGCTTTAAAACAATCATATAATTTACCTTTAATACCATATGTTTTGAGTTTATATAAAAGGCCCAAATGCCATACACGATCAAATGCTTTACTTATGTCACAGAAAACAAAACGCAAATCTTTACCTTGGTCTAAATTACTACTTATAGTATTATAGATATCAGCTAGTTGATTAGAAGTGGAGTCTTTGGGTTGAAATCCTGACTGATGTACACTTAATATATTGTGACTTGAGATATAATTAAAAGTATATTTAATACAAACCAAATTCTAACATTTTAATAAAAATAGATGTTATAGCAATAGGTCTATGATTATTGAGATCACTGATATCTCCTTTACCTTTATAGAGATCAGTAACATTAGCCGTTTTTAGTACATCAGGTATTTCTCCAATAGATAAAGTTCTATCAAAAAATAGTTTTGAGTGGGTATACTAAAGAAGAAGAAATTTTCTTTACAATCATAGGTAAAATACCATCAGACCAACTGGTTTGTTTTTATTAAAAATGTCAAATTGGTCAGTTATGTTAATATTAGAAAGTTCAAATGGACATAAGGGAGGTAAGTCAGGTAGGTTAGTGTCAGTAATATCAGAGGCAATGGTGGTAAAGAAGTTATTTAGTGCTTCAGCTTTATCTTGTGGATGGATTAAAAATTTTATTGTTAGATTTTAGAGGATAAGAATTAGTGTTAGTGTTATTCATTTTTCCTATAGATTTTGCTATCTGCCACCATTTTCTTGGATGCACTGTTTTGTCAGCAAGACAATTTTGAAGTTTCTTAAAGTAATTTTCTTTGGATTGCCGAATAATATTTTATAGTGTCATTGCGACAAGTTCTAAATTTTGCCCAATCTTGTTCCCTATTTTTATTTTTAGCTTTTCTATGTAATCTATTCGTATATCTTAATTTATGCCGAATTTCACCAGTCATCCAAGGTTTGTAATCAGGAATGACAGTAATTGTTTTATGAGGTATATGGGAGTTAGTAGCAGAGTTTATTTTGTTTATAACAGTAGAATATCTTTCATAATGCTAGTAGTGTTATCAACTATGGAACCCAATCATTACTAAGTAGTTCATTATTAATAGCATCCCAATTAGCTTCATTGAATTTATATATAGGTTTCTTGAATCGTTTATATTTTAGTGTTTTAAAACAAATGTTAGCAAGAATGGGGCAGTGATTACTACAGAGAGGGGAAAGTACTTGTGTTGAGTTAAAAATGTTAACATTATTAGTAGTAAATACTTCAAGTAAGGTAGCAGTAGTGTTTGTAACGCGTGTTGGTGATTGTATTAAGTTTTTAAAGTGATATTTAGTAATTAATCTTGCAAGATGTGAATTAGGTTTCATTGTTATAAGGTCAACATTTATGTCACCAGTGATAAGCATATTAAGATAAGTATTAGAAAGATTATCCAAAATGTTATCAAGTTTATTCCAGTAATCTATTTTTTGTATTAGGAGGTCTATAAAGGCAGCACAGAATTTCTAGGATGACAAGTTCTATGTCTTCAGTTTCAAGATCCGTTCTGTGATTTATTAAGAGGTTGTTTTTAGTATACATTGTATATCATAATACCACCACCGTGTTGTGATTGTCTGTCTCTACGATATGAGTTGGGATGTGATTTAATTTGCAAATCAGTTTAAGTTATTTCATTATTCAGGTGATTTTCAGTAAGACATAGGATGTCATAGTCAGTGAATTCAGTATCTATAAGATGAACCTTGTTCCGAAGAGACCTAACATTTAAGTGTATTATTGATAAATCATTATAGTAGTTTCTTTGATTAATACTGATTGACGAAGGACCTGGATTAGAGTGAATATTTCCTGACATCAGAAGTAGTAGTTTTATAACAAACACACTGTATATAATATCTTGAGTACATGTATACATGTAGTGATATCATAATGGTATTACAGGCAGTAATAAAGGAATATCTATAACATAGCTTAAAATCACACACAAACATACTTACATACTACTATCACACCAAAAAAATAAAAAAATAAATGCAGAAACTTGAGGAAAGAAATAACAGTAGGGACTGATGAAAAATAATATTCTCAGAAAGTGGAAAACATCAATTTGATATTTCAAATAAAAATTTCATAGGGATGTGTTTTTGGATACTTCAGAAATCACCCACCGACCTAGAGAAAGTTATTCTAATAAATTTATATTTGGACCATACAACATCTCCAGAACTTTTACTTTCAAATAAGATAACCATACAAAACTGTTTTTGTTTTGTTTAAATAATATTTTATTTACAAATATGCAGTACATCATATAATATTATACAAAATGTAATGTTAGGGATCTGGGCCCGCTTGTATAAAACATCTCAAAGTTAAGGAAAATCTCAAGCAATGTATTGTCTATGGGAAATCTTAGACTTGAGGAAATCTCAAGAGTTGAGATGTTTGATACAAGTGGGCCCTGGCAACAAGAGTACGCTCTTATATAAAGCTATCTCCCAAACTGTTGGTATTAAGACCACGACAACTTTTCTAAAAACAAAATCTATGTTTTTACTTATCATATGTACGCCAACGATATGGTAATTATTTCAGAAACGCCAAGGGACCTAAAAATCAATGTTAAATTCTTTAGAGTCGATTACTGAGAAATGGAGTCTTACTGTCAATATTAACAAAACAAAAGTTCTTGTGTTTAGAAATGGTGGTTACCTGAGAAATGAGTTTTGAACATATAAAGGCTGTCATTTAGAAGTTGTAAATGGATTCAATTACTTATTTTCTTGTTAAATTACAACAGGACGTTTAGGAAAACACAACAAAACATTTCAGAACAAGGTAGAAAAGT
Organism: Mizuhopecten yessoensis; assembly: GCF_002113885.1. Taxonomy (NCBI): domain Eukaryota; kingdom Metazoa; phylum Mollusca; class Bivalvia; order Pectinida; family Pectinidae; genus Mizuhopecten; species Mizuhopecten yessoensis. The sequence continues at coordinate 197,758 of NW_018479968.1, read as the reverse complement.
ATTATTTGCAGTTATAAGTGTATGTCGGAACATTGTTTTAAACTGAAACTCAATTGTCTGTTTTTGACTCATATGTTAATAGTATATTAAGCTATGGTGCGAACATATGGGGTTTTTCATTACGCCCCGATGTCTATTTATAACATACTATGTTTTGTAAAAGATTGCTTGGCGTACGTAAATATGTGTGTAGTGCCATGGTGTACTTAGAACTTGGCAGGTATCCTTTATTATTAGTAAAGATATTCAAAATTTTGAAGCATTGGATGAAATGGTAGAGAATAAGGATAAATGGATGATGAACATCAAAGATGAGCTATACATGATAGGCCTAGAGTATATTTTGGAATATGATACTAACGACAACAAGTTCTTTTCATTAATTGAAGAAATATTACTTGATATTTTTAGAGATTAATGTGCAGAAAAAAAATCAGAGTATCCTCAAAAGCAAATGTTTATAGATATATTTACGATAATTGTGATCTACAAAACTACCTGCGTAAACCAATACCGAAAGAATATCTGAAAGAAATTAAAAAAAAAAATAGATTATTCTCTCATAACTCAAATATAGAAAAAGGGCAATGTGTAATTTATGTAAATTAGATGATGTTGAAGAAGGGTTTCATTTTATTCTTAAATGCCCATGTTATTCTGATTTGCAAACAATTGTTTCGAATACTTATTACATTATAAAGTTTAGTATGTTAAAATTGATAGGACTACTGAGTGTGAAAAATACAAAAGAAATAACGAATTTAGGAAAATATATAAAAGGGCCTGTTTCCAGTAATGTTAATTCTCCATAGGAGCCTGCCCCCGTATAATTTCTTATCTAGCTCAACTACTGTTTTTTTTTCTTTTCCGAAGAATAATTTTACACCTTTCCGACACCCAGATTTCATAATTTCAATGAAAATGTATTTTTATAAAGTTGTCAATTTCAGCATCAAAGACATAATTTCGTAAATAAAAGAAGGTTATCTCGAAATTGTAATTCGCAACATAGTATAAATTTCTTTTGATAAATATTTCCAAAACATCGTGTTTATTCATAAAACATAAAAAAATAATCTTGGATGAAAATGCACTTGCAGAGACACAATTATGAAAAAAAATGCCATAAAATTGCAATTTCCTCCCGTTATATAGTTTTGGATGCAAATTTCCATCAGAAATTCGGATAGAGCTTTACATGTTTCAAAAATCAGCTAATTCCATGTGGTGGAACGTTTTCATATCGCCGCCTGAATGTGGTTGTAAATTGAAAGAAAAGGGGAAATGAGTAACAACCTTGTCTGAAACCCTATTATATAGCTTATTATATACAAACTTTTATATTGAATATCAGAGCGGATATTTTCATGACAGTTTTATGATGTGTAACGACTAAATAAACAGTATCGATATAAAGATTTACACTGAGGACACCCTGATACATGAATACTGTTCTATCTCAAGTTGTCCTCTTCTGAATTTTCTGATCGTGTGGCCTTGTACATTTATCCGTATCTTCTTGTCTTTGTCTATACGTTTACGGAATCATTGACTCGACGCTAGCTATTCTTGTCTCACTTTCCTTGTTTTATTGTCCCATCTCCAAAGCGTTGTGGCTCTGTCAGGGTTGGGACCCTGACTTGTCTCACTTTCTTTGTGCCTGCCGACCACGCCACATCGAATAGATAGATTATCCATATGAAATACTTTATTTTGTTCTAAGTAATCAATCAATTCTGCGCTTCTTGGAGGTATTGAATGTGATTTATTATATTGTCTTGTTATTTTGTGTAATTAGTTGTTCGTTATTTATCACACATTTTCGCATAATTGTACCAAACTACTAAGTATTAGCTGTTTACAGCAATCATCGGTGGCTTGCTATTTTGTTACTTTATCGACGCTTCATAAACCAATCGTTATTGTTTCAAGATGGAGGGTAAATGTGTTGGAGAAGGGTGTCAAGTATACTTCAAGAAACGTAGTGGCAATAAGAACAGAAGTGCACGCAATGTAAATAGTCCACAATATAAATGGCTCCTAGATACGCTGGTGCAACAAGGATTGATGTCAGCAAAGGAACAAGCACTTATTTGCCAGAAGTGCTACATGAAGTATCTTCGGAACAAAAATCAGCCTGAACCTGAACCCGAGCAGAACCAGGAAATAGAGGAAGAAGACGACTCCCCGTCCCATATCCTGCCGTTGCTGACCCTTCATGATCTTTTGAATGGATCATCTTCACACAAAAAATGCTGTCTCTGTCTTGTTACCTTTGCAAGAAATGGAACAAAATCATCAGTCTTACCAAAACGTGCAAGACATCACCTGATCTATTCACACAAACTGTGGTGTCCCACCTCATCCCGCGTCTGCTCCATTCACCTTATTGGTAACGACTTAGATCCGTCTACAGAGGTTGTCCTTGATGGTAGAGGTTCCTTGGAATCTCAGTTACCATCAAAATCGTCCGAAATCATTAATGACCTCCTAGAGGTGTCGCACGTCCTTTCACAGAACCAGTCTGCGTTTACAATAAGCTTTTCTTCTCTTGATGACTCGGCATGCATGGCCTGGACAGGTTGGTCCAAAGATCAGTTCCTCGAAATCCACTCGCACTGTTCCCCATATCTTTCATCTGGTATATATACCAAGACTACACACGATGCTCTATTACTGTTCTGGGTAAAACTGAAAACCGACATTTCCTGGAGTCAGTGTTCTTCTCTTTTTGGAATTTCCAAGTCAAGTGTGTCCAAAACTTTCCACTCCATAGTACAGGCATTAGACACATCGATAGTCCCACAATTTCTAGGTCCGGATCACTTGACAAGAGAACAGTTGCTCGGGCACAATACTGTCTTTTCAGAAGCATTTTTTGGAGATAAAGCCACTGCCATATTAGATGGCACCTATATTTATATCCAGAAAAGCTCCGACCACAAGCTCCAGAGAATGTCCTACTGTGGCCAGAAGAAGAGAAACTATCTCAAATTCATGAGCATCGCCTTACCAGATGGCTACATTCTGGACACAGTAGGACCATTCACTGGCAGCGAAAATGATGCTACAATTACAAAAAAAGTCATGGACAAGCTAGTTACTTGGCTACAACCAGACGACAACGTTGTCGTTGACCGAGGTTTTAGAGATGTCCTACCAGTTCTCGAAGCCTCTGGCCTCAATGCTAGCATGCCGTCATACCTGAAACCCGGTCAAAGTCAACATTCTGACGTCCAAGCAAATCTTGACAGAACTATCACCAAATCGAGGTGGATTGTGGAATCCTATCATGGTCGTCTGAAACACTGGACGTTCTTCCGAACGCAATTGGTGTCTAACAGCTTTATCAATGTCATCGAGGCTTTGCTTCGAACCGTCACAGCCTGTCTGAATGGTATTAGAGGACCGATCTACCAGAGATCTCCAGAGAGAGATGCCAAAGATAGGCTAATGGCTGAACGTATGAAGGACCGTTTGACAACACCGAATGGTTTAGCTCAGAGAGTCAAGACAGATCCGGATCTATCTAGACGGGCAAGGTCCGAGTTTGTCAAGATGGATGCATCTTCCGTACTGTTTCCCCGTCTCGATCTTGATTACTTGAGAACCATTACGTGTGGAACGTATCAGATATCTCTGGCTCCTGGTTACATCGCCGAACATTTAAGTGATGACGGAGACTATGAGGTGTGGCTTTACCAGCACTCCCCAGACCTTCTCCGATGTCAAATACATTCTCGACACAAAAGCCAAACGAAATATAACGTTTGGATACGGTTCACCGTTTCACCCGATGTTGAGGCCCCAATAAAGGACTACTACTGCCAGTGCCCAGTTGGAGAGAGAACGATGGGAATGTGTGCGCACATCTCCAGTATCTTGTACTACCTTGGGTATTACAGGACGCTGGAAAACCCTCGACCATTACAACCACAGGTAAAGAAATTCCGACAAAACTTGAAATAGTTTTCCATGCGGCAACGGAGTGCATATGTCGAAAGTATGTTTGGGGCTCGATATGAAAGATCCCCGTTACCATGTGACTAACCAAACTTATAAATATAGGTATTATACAATCGCCCGTAGCTATGAACACTCCCGTAAATGCGAAAACCAACCAAAATCATAAGGAACACGTTTTGTTTGTTGTTCTGTCTATTTGTCAGCCAATGTCTTCAACCACGGGGACTTGTGAAGTAGCCATCTTGGATTTTTTTTATGAAAAAGTGTTTCTCTCACTTTTTTTCATATCTGTGTACATATTCTCAACATACCGAGCAAATACTCTCGTTTTTTTGTTAATTATCTAAAGAAAGTCGAAAATCGGCAATTCAACCATAGGCTAATTCAACCCAACATTTGAAAATGTTCCACCACTTACATTTTGATGATTTTTCCTCTCATCAATAGCATATTACGTACTGTTTAATAGGATAAAAATTGGTTTGCATCCAACGCCCATAAAAGGGTGTATTCTCTAAAAAACACAGTTTTTGTGTCTAAAATGTTATCATCGAAAATGGCATTTTTGAGATTGTTTCTTCCATAAAACAGCCAAATGGCGCGATGGAAACATGAATTTTTTGTCACAATCATGCCATGAATGTATTCTTTACGGTGACCATCATTTGATTAGATTTTCATTAATATTTTACATAACATGCACATTTTATCAACACTTAGACAGCTTCTGAAAGGTACAACTTTGAGGAGCCATAAGAAACAAACCAAGTGACCTAAATCTTTATACTTTAAAGATTTGTGACCACAACGGCATGGGCAATGCACCACCAACAGGAAATTTGAATCAGAGAAGGGGCCGTTTTGGAAACCGGCCCTTTGCAGATTCGAGAAAAGCTTAGTAAGCTTAGCTGTGCTCTCCAAACATATGATACTGTTTCTAATTGTAATTGTGTTGCGAGTGTGTGTATTATTGTGTAATATTATTTGGTGTTTTGCACTGTAAATATTGCACTTCTGTTACGTTGTAACTGATGATTCGAAAGGCTCAGAGTAATAAAGAACTTAAGAACTCGGTCACGTCACTGTAAAGACAATCGCCCCACAAAAACCTTCTTCTGGGTAAACTGATAAATAACATCAGTGATCGGATAAGGGAACTATGTCACATGATACAATTACATATTCTAATCTTATTGTCTCCATGATGCTGTTTCATACAACGTCTAGTGTAAAAGGGGTAAATAAATGACCGAAACTGACCCTGAGCTATTAATTTCCCGATTAAAACATAATGGATTGATGCTGTGGAATATTGAGGTCTGTTTTAATTCTTTTGTTGACGGCTCATACCAGGAAACGTCTTGTTTATCAAAAAAATAGTATGTTTGTTAAGCTAAAAAGTGTTTATTTGTATGCGAATTATATGTATAATGAGACTTAAATTGATATACATTTGTCTTTTACATTTGTTACATGTTCCGGTGCGTGTTTTGATTTGTAATTACATGTACCTTACCGCTTCTCCTTCCATCCTCGTGGGGCCCATGTTTAATTTCAACAATATACAGAAGTAAAAAAGGTTGAAAAAGAAGTGAGCTATGGAAATTGGTGACAAATAAAAGTTCTGTTAAGGAAAGGTGGACGTCATATCTTAACTTGGCTGCATAGAACGCAAACAATACATATTGTCAACGCCATCCATGGATTTAATTTCCCAATGAGTACGGTACCATGCAGTAAGGCCCAACTGTTTGGTAAAAGTAGTCATCGCAATTAAACATAACAAACTACGAAAAGTCAATTTAAACTTTACTTATTTGGTACTCGTGACAGCCGCTGGTTTATAACAATAAAATAACCATTAATTTTACGACTATTTTAATCATTTGGAATACCTAAATCAATGGATGCTGTAGTGCTACCATACCATTCCTAAACGTAAGGGTTGGTTTCATATCATATTACTGTGATATATTTTGAATGCAGATAATTCCAGAAGCTTTTTATTTCAAAAGGCCAATGTCTGTTTAAAACTGTACCCCGGCCGCCTTCGGCTGTAGAATAGGAGAGAAACGAACAATAGAACTGTAACGCAAAAGTGTAACGCGGTACACAAATGAAGTATAAATGCTTCAAATGTGCCTGGCCGCCTTCGGCCATCGTGGATAATACTGTATGATAATATATAGATACCATCGCAGAAACACGCTCCGACTGTTTTTTCCTTCGAACAGCATTCATTTTTTCGGATGTAAAACATTTAAGGAATGTCCTTCATTTTGACGGCGTATACGGTAATACTGGTATATATATGGAGCGCGTTTAAGAATGTGTTCGTTGCCAGCAACATTCATAAAACTGTATACGCCATCAAAATGATGGTCAATCCTTAAATATGACCTCTTACATTAGTGTACCGACACTAACGAGGGGGTACATATACACTGTGGTTTAAACAATGTGGTTTTCTCCTTTGTATGAAATATGGAAATAGTTTACGCTGAGAAAATTGGACCTTAATACTTGAGGGGGTATTATGTGTCTGCTGACTAATTTCTGTGTTTAGAACACGACCATACTAATAAGTTCAGTTTCTTGGTATGTAACCAACAGCTAAGCGGAACTGTTAACAAAGAGTTATTCTCCTTACTTTGGGCTTCCTTGGGCTTGTCCTAAAATGATTATATAACATCTCTTCCATATGTATGTAGCCACCATAACTAATCTTATGTAATTTGGCCCGCGGTGACCAATTAATTTGACAAATACATGATTTTACTTTTTAAATAGAACATAAATAATCGTAATAAAATATCACACCATTCATATGTAACTGTTGTCATACACTCATTGACCCCTTCATTACCATTGTTTCAAAATAGACAACAGGAGTGACCGTTGATATTTTATTAGTATATAAACACATATCAAACATCAGAAGGCGCTACCAACCGAGTTATTTTATCAAACAACCGTTTCGTTATATATTCTATGGTGTGCGTTGGCGGACCTTTAAGAATATGTTCGTTGGCAACTGCGTTTATACTACTGTGTACGCAGTCAAAATGAAGGTTGATCCTTACATTTACATCATAAATAATGTTCAAATGCTTTACAAGAAAAAACAAGTGGAAGCGGGTTGCTATGCTTGTAACTACGGTAGTCGTGGTTGCTAGGATAAGATAATTCCAGTGAATCTACATCGATAAATTGGTAAATTTAGAAAATACGCAGCGAACAACATTGCTTTTCTTCTTTTCATTGCTTTATTTTCTTTTTATTAAGTAATAGTAGAAGCAATTCGAACATTTTTTTATTCTTTACAAATATACGCGCATTGACACACTTCTCTGGTAGTGACGCGGTCGAACGTCGCAAAAGGAAGCCGCAATTGTTTAATTTACCGTCAAGTAATTTTTAATGTGCATCCATGGAATAAGAAGTTTGCCAGCATTTCTTTTATGTATATGAACCAAACAATGGCTGTCATCACACATTTTTCTCGCTGAGCTGAAGGGGAAAAGGCGTCAAATTTGAGACGGGTATTAATGAATCCGCCAAGCCTTTTTTCATTGCGTATACTCTAATTCATATGCAGTCAGAGTTTACTAAGTTGAAGAAGGGAGAGATGTAAAAATCATTCTTTATACACAGCCCAACTCAGGAACTTTACATTCCTTATACACAACACACATCAGGAATTAAATAATCTTTATACAGAACACACTTAAGGAACTCAATATTCCTTATGAACAATTCTGAAACTTGTTCCGTTTATACATTTATATTTACAACTCTCCCTTCTCCAGCTAAGTTAACTCTGACTGCGTATAAATTAGCGTATATGGAGTGCAAAAATGCTTGGCGGTTAATGCTTGTGTTCAATATGGTGCCATTAACTGTTCAACGAGATAACAGTCTCGTGATAACCATTAGTTCCTTTAACATCTAGAAACCCGTAACATATTCGTTCGGTATCCATGCCGTTTAATTATACAACAAAGGGAGTTTGACAAACTTCTTATTCTATGGATGCACATTCAAATTCCCTTGAAGGTAAAGTCAAAAAGGGCGGCTTCGTTCTGGAACATTCAACCGCGTCACTACCAGAGCAATATGTCAGAACGCATACAAAACGACCATTACAAGCGAACACTTCAAAGGAATACTTCGATTTAGTAATATAAAATTTGAAAGGTTTCAAAAGATGAAAAATAGTGCATTTTCTAAATTTACGTATATACCAATGTAAGTTCATTGAAACTATAGTATACTAACAACCACAGTTGCTGTAGTATACCAGCGTAGAAACACGCTCCAACTGTTTTTCCTTCGAATAGCATTCTTTTTTGGGGGGATGTACATATAAGGAATGTCCATCATTTTGACGCTTAACGGTAGTATTAACGCAGCTGGCAACGAAAGCATTTTTATGGAGCGCGTTAAAGAATGTGTTTGTTGCAAGCTACATTCGTACAACGGTATACGCCATCAAAATGAAGGTCAATCCTTAAATATGTCCTTTTAGTGTACTAACACTAACGCGAGGGGTTACATATATACTGCGGTTGAAACAATGTGCTTTTCTCTTTGTATGAAATATGGAAATAGGTGACGCTGAGGATATTGGAACTTAATATTTGAGGAAGTGACTATGTGTCTGCTGGCTTATTCTACGTGTTTAAAAGCGGCCATTATAATAGGTTCAGCACCGACAGCTAAGCGGAGCGGTTAACAAAGAGTTATCCCCATTGCTTTTGACTTGTCCTAAAATGATTGTAATACATCTCTTTCATGTGTATGTAGCCTCCATACCTAATCTGATGTAATTAGTTCCGCGGTGACGAATTTATTGGGCAAATACATTACTTGTTAATTGAAACATAGATACTCATAATAATTATTACATCTGTACAATATACATGTATATACATGTATATAACTGTTGTCATACACTAATTGACCCCTTTACTATCAATGTTACAAAAGAGACAACAAGTAGTATTTATTAGTATATATACATAAATCACACACTAGTTGGGTGTAAAATAAATTTGATTTCGTTTCGTTTCGATTTTGCTCAAGTTTTAGATCCAGATGTGAGGGACATAAAGAAATGTGTATCGAGAAACATATATTCAGTTGTGGGATCGCACAACGTTACACGATGTGCGGTGTGCGCGCGATGTGCCCACGGTGTGTGCGATGTGCAAACGATGACAATCTGGAGGTTTATTGCTTGCGCACATTTGTGCGGACGATTGAAGAACGTTGTGCGATGACAATCTAGGTTGATGTAAATTGAGGAATGGCTTAACAATAGTATACGGTTTCGTGTTTGAACATATTAATTCGACTTTTTAAGTATGAGCTGATCTTTCTATATTTTTCTTAAATTCAGAAATGGTGTTTCGGTATTTTTTAAACGACCCAAATCTACACATGTAAAATTATGAAATAAATTGACACCGTCTCATATACAGTAAACATAGCAACTTTATGCATGTACCTGGACCGTAGTTTCCGTATGTTCAGACATATCAGTGTATCCAAACTCGATACAAGAATTGACAGAAGTGCGTACAAGTCTGTACAAATCTCCTATCAAATTCAATACGCAGTCAGTTAAAATAGACAGTCAAGTAACATTTTTCATAATTTGAATACATGTGTAGCCAGGTGTAACAAACAGGTACATCACCTATATATCCCCGCGCGCGCAGGAAGCACGGGCTTCTGTCCCGTGTCACCTGGCTACTGTCACGTTGTTGGGCCTATGCCCCGGCTACAGGTGACCAGCATAGGCATTCAGACGTCACCCCTGCATGGGAACAGACGTCCATGATTATACATCTAAGCTTCCCGGTGTCCCTGGTAAGCATGGCAACGCAGGGTTTATAGGTTTGTACCAGTTGATAACTATTTAATCATATATTTGTATTTTATGTCATTGCCTTCAAGTTTTAAGTAGGACATTAATACATGTAGTGTAGCCTTATATGAATAGGTGTCATTGTATGGCAGGGGGGTCCCAACAGTAAAGCTGTGTTACCTTGCTCTTGTAGCATTACGTCTTACTTGTAAAAGTAGGAAATGAGTATAATCTGTATTTTGGCTGTTTTACAAGGTAGCTGACCTGTATTTTCCCAAAGGGCTGGGATTTATAACCTGAAAAGCGTTGGTCTTTTATTTTATTTAGGACACATAAGTAACGCTAGAGCTCTGTGTACTCTGAAAAGATTACACTTGTTGGATAAATATAACTTCTTAAAATGTAATAAATACCTGAGCTGGTGAGAGTTTATCAAATATTGTAAAGGAATCATTATAATAATGTTCTTGTCAGCTGGTATCTTTTACAGAATTGGTTCTAGAACAATAGCCTCATTTTTTCTCAGATATCTGTATATGTTGTCATGGAAATACTCGAGAAATGTCATGTGACATTTTATAAAGAGGGGGAGTGTGTAGCCAGGTGTAATAAACAGGTACATCATTTGTTTGTCCCCGCGCGCTCAATTGTGCAATGTATCATTATCATGTAATCTGTTCACATGTATCTATGTATATGTAGTGAGTAAGATAGGTGAGAGGAATGAATAGGTATGATTCCGGAATGAGAGCGCGGAGTGCATAACTGTGTGTAATGTATTTATTACATGTTGTAGACTTCCCTTCTCCTGAAATAAACCCATATTTAAGGGAAGCATTGGAGTTATCTGTTCCCAGTGATGTAGTATATGACCTGATCTATTTATATATTTGTTTAGTATAGACAATATTTAGTTATCTGTTCCCAGTGATGTAGTATATGACCTGATCTATTTATATATTTATTTAGTATAGACAATATTTAGCTATCTGTTCCCATTGATGTATTATATGACCTGATCTATATTTATCTTTGTGTAGTATAGACAATATTTAGCTATCTGTTCCCATTGATGTAGTATATGACCTGTTCTATATTTATCTTTGTTTAGTATAGACAATCTTTAGCTATCTGTTCCCAGTGATGTAGTATATGACCTGATCTATATTTATATAATTGTTTAGTATAGACAACATTTAGTTATCTGTTCCAAGTGATGTAGTATATGACTGCTTTATTTATATAATTGTTTAGTATAGACAATATTTAGTTATCTTCCCAGTGATGTAGTATATATGACCTAATCTATTGGTATCCTTGACGGCTGGAGCTTATTGGAAAGACATGACATGAAGCTTTTACCATCAACTGAAATATTTCAATTATTAATGTAGAAAGTAATGTAAGAACAAGTCGGTTTTTGAAAGTTTAATATGAGGGGTTATTTTCTTCTGCATCGTTATATTATGTATTTGGCTCCTTGCAACAGCGCGGTGTTAATTTCTACTTTAGCGTTTACTGATATACCATGCCGAAGACACTAAAAACAGATTCCACCCGGTCACAATATGAGATAACCCAAATTCTGAACATTTATCTGTGAAAACCAACCAACATTTTAAGCTATCTAAGTCCGTGTTTAAACCAATTAAAATTCCTGACTGATTGACAACTATGCACAAAGCCCAAGATAAGGTACACCTTTTTGAAACTCCAGTAATCAAAGTACAGCTGAGACATCTATTTAACATTAAAAGACAAGTCAGTCAGCAATATATTCATAAAGTATGAAGTTCTGGCAACTATTGAAAAATAACCATTCAAATGCAAACTACATGTATGATAGTATTTACACAGTGAATTGATAATGTAACTCTGTATGTCTATATTTGTCTTGACATTTTAAAAAGACTGATCACCTGTGCCATTTGAAAACCGAACTTGTAGAAATTGTTTTAATTCTTTAAATGCAAATATTAAAAATAAAATGATATACAGTTTTACTATTTGATCAAGCAGAATTTGTAATCGAAAACGTTTTAATAATGAACCCATGTGATGGATTTGTACATCTGATTAATAATTCTAAGCTGCAGTATATTTAAGCTAAATCCATATATTATATGTTTAAAAGAAGAAAACAATTATCAAGAAAATATTGTATGATAAAATAATCGTGTCTTATTTATCGAAATATATTTATTGATCGTAATTTAATGACCATAGTGTCTCGTAAGCCAAAATTAACTGAACCATGTAACCAGATAACCATATGACTGAATTGATCTGAATATAACATATATATGTATATTGCGTGACACTTAGATAAATGGTGTTACTATTATTGATTGATTGTTTAATTGATTGACTTATTGTTCTAGGATTATCATTATTTTATCATTGTCAATACTTTGACTGAGAAGTTCATTACAACAAGTATGTTCATTTAACATCAATAGCTGCTTCCCAAATCTTCCGCCGAACCGGACAACTATGCCTCGTATTCCATGTAAGATGGTGGCTGTTCCATTTTCACGAGATAGATCTGTGACTTCATACACTGTTCATACGATGGCGGCAAAGTGGAAACCTGCATGCATTTTCCTGAAATAGAAATAACACAGTAATGAATTGCGTTAATGCCATATATAATTACGAAATCATGCATGGCGTTTCACCATCCTCGTCCGAAGCGATACCTATCTTAAGGTATTAAGTATTGTGCTTTTTGTGTGTAAATTTTAAGAAATATATATACTTGTAATACTTTTTTTTCTGTACAGTATATATATATGCGTGTATTTTTACACACACGCCGACAAACCCTCACTCACAAAAGCGACACAAATATTTTTCATGAAACAAATTCACCAGAGGTAAAACGACCCGACTATCTATTTTTCTTTTTTTGTTGTTGTTATTTTTAAAATCTTAGGCTAATATATATGCATAAACGAAAAGTTCCTAACTCAATTTGTTTGGGATACATACCCACTCTCAAGATAAATGCAAATCTATTGAGTTTTCACCTCACATGTATCAAGAATTAAATAGTTGCATTTGAAAAATAATAAAACATATTGCCAAAATGATCAATTCATGAGTCATGAAACCAGTTAATTCATGTCAAATAGCCTGAGTTTTTCAATACATTACTGAAACAAAAACAAAAAAATCAGGGGAAGCTCAAATACTCACTTCTGATTTTGCTGAATGAAATATATATATATTACAGCTATCATCCTTCTGATATTTCTAAACATACAAGGGAGCCTGACCTGTTCTATATTTATCTTTGTTTAGTATAGACAATCTTTAGACGGAACTAGGAACCAGACCCTAGTTCCGTTTAAGATAAACGGAACTACGAACCAGACCCTAGTTCCGTTTAAGGTAAACGGAACTATGAACCAGACCATAGTTCCGTTTAACATAAACGGAACTGGGAACCAGACAAGAGTTCCGTTTAAAATTGAAATAACACTATAATTCGAACTTNTAGTTCCGTTTAACATAAACGGAACTGGGAACCAGACACTAGTTCCACTTAAAATTGAAATAACACTATAATTCGAACTTCGACCAAAATACTAGGTCTGTTTCAGAAAAACATCATAACCAGCCTCTTATAAAATCGACTGGGAACTCAAATCCACAACCTTTCACATGAAAATTATGACTACCATAGCCTCTATAAAGTAATTGGTCTTATACGGAACTGAGTGTCAGTCTCCAGTTACGTTTTTCCTTAAACGGAACTGGGATCC
>NW_018479968.1:178754-182395 GCF_002113885.1 Mizuhopecten yessoensis | reverse complement strand
GTGCAGAACGGACTTTAAAATTTGTGACGCTCTGATTGGTTATTAATATATCAGAAGCTAAACAATCGCCGTTTTAAACATCTCTGTGGGAATAAAAAATATGTTTCAAATCGTATCTTATTTACGTGATCTTTGCAAACGTATTCGTTATGGTTTGAAGTGTTTCTTCCCTAAAACGGGTTTAAAAATTTAAGTTATCGACGTTTTTGACGAATCGGGTTTCGCAATAAAAATATTTGCGGTTTGAAAATCGCGGGCTTCAAAATTTGCCACATTCTGATTGGTTGAAAAAGACCGGAACAGAAAACTTCACCGTAAAGCCTGCAATACCGAACGCGAGAGGTTATATCCGATATAAAATTATCAACAAGAGTTTGGAGTGAATTTTACCAGTTTTGACCTCATCACAGACAAGTTTCATGTTTGACTCAAAGGTCTACAACAAGAAACCGTCGGCTTCACGAAAGCTAGGCCTGTGCCAGTCTAGTCACTTCTGTACAAAGGAGAACCGGTCAGACGAAGGGTTTCTTTGTTAATCAACGACAATGCTGATGAGCCGCCTGAGATACATGTATGTATCATTGTATGCACATGTGTGGGTTCAAAGTAAGTATGCATAGCGTAGCTACTTTGTCAGTTCGAATTCGTGTCTGTGTCACAACAGAGATGTATGACATACTACTGGCTTTATATATATGTCTCTGGTCACAACATGACTCCCTCGTCTCCCTCCCTACCCTGGTGCGATTTTGGGTACTGATATGGGTCACAGGACACATACACATACACAGGTGTAACAAACCCCTGTGGTTCAATCTAGCTGCGATAACGTAGCTTTCTGACGACGAGATTTTTTTTATATATTGCGTCGTCCGGGGCAGAGGAGGCCGGGCATTCCTAGGTTCAATCACACCTGGGTTCGTTACAAATGTATGAAATACACATGCTATACTGATATGGGTCACAGCACACATAATGCTGTGACCCATACATCAGCATAGCATATAGTATATTTAAGACATGTGTAACGAATTGATCCGCTGTGGTTCAAGGTTGGAAGTCGAGAGGGATTCGAGATTCATTTATAAATAATAAGGCGGCAGACCAATTCCTGGAAGTTTGTAATGTGTTAAGGAAAATACATTGCCATACTTTTTAAATGCACAAAATGTATTTAGACGTGTTGAAAAAAGTTTCTTTTACAGGATATTTCATCAGTTTTGTCTCTTGTATTTAATTAAAAACAACGAAACTTACTAAATATGACAAACATCAAGCATTCCATTAAGTCCCCTTTACATGTACAATGTCTTTTACCATGAACGTTATTATTTCTTATATTTTTTCTACCCTTTGATTGTATCTGTATCTAATGAAGGCGTTAATTGCACTTATTTTTTGTAAACAAATGATACATGGTAATAAATGATAAATGCATACTTGCCAACCTTTTGAATTTTTGTTATGGGGGAGAAGCTGTGTGCTCAAAATCAAATATTACAAAACATGAATAATTATAAAAGATGTGTATATGCCCCTAGGTAAAAAAATCAATCGTCTTTATAATTGTTCTATATGATGAAATCATTGGGTATCAGAATAGTTAAGCAAGTTTACTGGCTGAAAATGGTCAATTCTAGCACAGACTTAATTAGATAGCAATCTAATTCCGTGGGTTGACCTATGAGTCGAAATGTGTTAAGGGGACGTAACTCACGAGATCTGAAAAAATAAGATACCTGTAGATCTATAGGATTCGTCATTTCACCAAGGAATTAGACTTGACCTAGGTCCATGACATTGACTATTTTTTATATGTTTCACTTTTGAAAACGTGTGAAAAAATCAGTTGAAATAATATTAAAAGGAAAAAATAATTAACTGATTACATGTAACGTGGTTACAAACACTAGCTATAGACCATTGTTATACCTGGTCACAAACTCTACCTATAGATCATTGATCTGCATGGTCACAAACTCTAATTATACTATAAACTACTGAAATACCTGGTCACAATTATATAAATATAACATTCATGAGAGGGCGATATTGCATATTTTCACCCCAAGGAAGCATTGTTAACCGAGGCGAAGCCGAGGTTAACAATGCTTTCCGAGGGGTGAAAATATGCAATATCGCCCTCTCACGAATGTGATTTTTATTTTATTACCGAGTGTCATGTTTAGGTTAACAAACGCATCGCCAGTAGTCGACAAACGTTTCAGAAAAGTTTCACTGGGATGAACCAGCTGGGGCACATACATTCTGCGCATGTAACAATTTTTGGAATAACACCCTGGCACTGGGACGAACCGTGCACGCATACGTTTGGCGCATGTGATATTTTTTGGAACAACACCCTGTCTTCTTTATCTTTGTAAAACGAGCAAGTAACATTGAAAATGTTCACATCTTTCTCAACCAATCAGATTACGAGATTTTAACAGAAGGTATAATAACACTAATTATAGTTCACTGAGATACCTTGACACGAAAACTTACTATAGACCACTGAGATACCTGGTTACAAACTTTCACTATAGACCACTGAGATACCTGTTTACAAACACTTATCATAGACCATTGAGATACCTGGTCACAAACACCTACATTAGACTTTTGACGTTACACTTCCTCAGAATCAAGTCCAGTCAAGATTTTTTTTTTTTAAGTATCAAGTTTGTGCGGCATATTTGAGTTGTTAGTTTGTAAACAACTTCAAGGACGAGCACTGCTTTAATATGCTATTTGCATTCATAGCCTAACGTATCAAGTTGTGAAAGTTAAGTGTATAATTTACAAAATCATATAACATGTAGTATGGCAGGTTTTGACTGTATTGTATTGGAGGTAATTTAACCATGCAGCTGTAAACACGTCAGATTTGTTTTCAGAAGCTGAAATCATTAATATAAATTTGTCTTGAGCAAATCTAAGTAATTTCATAACTGATACACCCTTAAAAGCTTTTAACTTTTTGATGTATTGGTTTTGTGCATCCAATTAAGTGTGTTATAGTCATTTGAATAACAAAAACATATCGTCTGATGTCGATTACGTTTTAGATTAATTTTAGAGATATAGTTTGAAGACGCTTCACGATCAGTAGATTTCTTTACACACGTGCCACACCACCGGTCATAAAAAAATCAATTTATCATAACTCGGTCAATTTTTCAATATCTAGCTGAAGTTTGGTACAAATAGGTGTATCATAGTCATATGAATAACACACAGGGGCTCGGTTTCGGGATACTTTCGGTTAGTAATAAACCTATACACACCAATAAATAACAGCAACACTTTTTATCCGGTGTTTATACACATTCTAAAACCTTATAAAAAATTAGGGTACTGAGGTGTTTTTTTTATACCCTCAATTTTTATAAGGTTTTCGAGTGTGTATAAACACCGGATTCGATAAAAAAAATGTTGCTGTTATTTACTGGTGTGTATAGGTTTATTACCAACCGAAAGTATCCGGAAAATACTAACCGAAAGTATCCTGAAACCAAGCCCCTGTAGAATAACATCTTCTGATGTCGCTTACTTTATAGGTTAATTTTAGAGGTAATATTTGAAGACGCTTCAGGATCTCTAGAGCTCTACTCACACATGCGTGGCACCAAAATTTGGTA
>NW_018479968.1:85237-177745 GCF_002113885.1 Mizuhopecten yessoensis | reverse complement strand
AAAACGTAAACGTTTACTATACGAAACTGGGGTCTGGTTCCCAGTTCCGTTTAAGGAAAAACGTAACTGGAGTCTGACACTGATTCCTGTCCTTGATTCAGATATAACTACGGGCCTTTGACCTTTCGTTTTGCGAAGTAGACAGGGAAAGATTTAACAAAAAACGTAAATGTTTACTATACGGAACTGGGGTCTGACACTCAGTTCCGTATAAGACCAATTACTTTATAGAGGCTATGGTAGTCATAATTTTCCTGTGAAAGGTTGTTGATTTGAGTTCCCAGTCGATTATAAGAGGCTGGCTATTATGTTTTTCTGAAACAGACCTAGTATTTTGGTCGAAGTTCGAATTATAGTGTTATTTCAAATTTAAACGGATCTAGTGTCTGGTTCCCAGTTCCGTTTATGTTAAATGGAACTAGGGTCTGGTTTCATGTTCCGTTTATGTTAAACGGAACTAGGGTCTGGTTCCTAGTTCCGTTTATCTTAAACGTTACTAGGAACTAGGAACTAGGAACCAACTTCAGGCTCCCAACATACAACGCATTTATTTATTACTCTCTCCTTGAACGAAACAAATCTTTACAATCCTAAAAGTAAAAAGAATACGAAGAAAAAAATGACGTATTAGTGGTCATGTATTGGAAACTGGCAATGCTATGTTACTCCTATTTAATACAATTTTCCTTTTTTTATATTTAAAAAAAAAATCAATCTTATATACAATGTAGATATATAGTTTCCCAAAGTGAAATCATCCTTACCAGTATCAATCAACGCGGGAGGAACTTTCGTGTCTTTCTTTTTATCTTTTGACGTCATATCTGATTCCCGTTGAGCACGCCTCCTATCAACTTGCCAACGCGAACATTTGTGTGAGCACAGGAATTTGAAGAGGAAATATCCAAGAATTACGACGACTACTACTGCCAAACAAGCAAACCAGCCAGGCATCTTAGTCATGTCTCACTGCTTGTCTGTCCTGATAAACTCCACTTTCCTTTTATAAACGGAAGAAGGAAACAATGTTAGATATGATTACCTTCCCATCATGTCAGTAGGACTGTAATCTTCATCCCTTATATATATGATACCTAGTTAAAAACATATTTTAGTTTCCGGTTGTCATAAAGGAAACAAAGATTTGATCTTCTTGCAGTTTAAGTAAACAAAATTACAAACTACATAACTTGCAAATAAAAAGCAATGCCTGTCCTGGTAAACTTCGCTGTCCCTTTATAAATGGAGGGAGGAAAACTTTATCGATCATATTACCTTCCCATTATATTAGAAGGAATGTAATCGTCATCCCTTATATATATGATACCTAGTTAAAAACATATCTTAGTTTCCGGTTGACATAAAGCAAACAAAGATTTGATCTTCATGAAGGTTAAGTAAAACATTTTATAAACTACATAACTTGCAAATAAAAATTAATACAATGTATGTAAGACATACGGATACTGGCGCAAAATTAATTTTTCAAGATATATACACAGCTGTGACATCATTCTCTTCACATTATATATGATGTAGCGGGGAGACGGCTATGTCGTGTGTAGTTTATGTGTGGTAGGGACGTTTGAGTGTCCCATTTTGTCTGCATAATGTCATTGAAAAGATCGGATAACAAGTGACTGGAATGACCCAGCTCTCTCAAGCAGTAAAATACAACAGATGAACATGTCTAACGCTTGATCCTTTAAGGAACCTTCCGTATCCCATATCACACATTACTTATTAACATCTGACATTCTCAGTCATGCATACTCACTATATATAACTAGACCGAGAACTACAAAGGTTTAAACCCGGTACACGAACACAATACTTTCCAAAGGCTTCATATTTTCTTATTTCATGTACACAAATAGCCTATATATAAAACACCTGTTCGTTGCATTCATTAAATATTTGCGTTATTTGTTTTTAATAATTTATTTTCAGTTAAAAATGGATTCCTGAGGTTTTTTGACAAGATCTGGCTTATGAAATATATAAATTGTCATGGTGTTTTCTTTAATTCTCTTCTTTATGGTGAATTGCTGGCCAGTTTCAGAATTTTGTTCCACAAGTTGAAGAAGGAAAATACTGGTATCGATGTTAATCATATTTGTAACCAGACCTTTCAGCGCTAAAAATTACCAAATCCCGGGGACCTGATTGCTTTTATCGGCGTGTCCTTTAACTACAAATTCCACAGCAATACCGTCGGAGATGTTGATCAACATTTCACAGAAATGTGGTAACATACCGAACAAAAGCCACTTCCAAAAAAGGCGATAAAAGCGAACCAATACGCTGTTGACCTATCACCTTGACATCAATTGTTTGTAAGGTACTGTATATCCTCTTGTTGAGACACACAGATGATCACTTGAGGGTGGTCGGGTGGTGCAGTGGATAGCGCACTTGCCTTTCACAAAGTCGGCCGGGGTTCGATTCCCCGATTGGACGGGAAAAGGTTGGGGTCACCTAGTACTAATATTAATACCCGGCCTCTTCTGCCCCGGCCGGGTATTAAATCGATCCCATGCCTTGTAATGGAGCAAGCCCGGTGTGAATCACACCGGGGCGATTTTAAAATAAATTGACAGCACATTGGTCCGCATACATAAATATGGTTGTAGTATGAACTATTCTGTTGATATCCTGCACAACTTTAAGTTAAACTCTGCCTAAAATGTCGTTAAATTATCAAGTTAACGTAGCAAGCGTAATCGAAATCTGAATTGACCGCCATGTTGGAAAGTTCGTCTCTCTTCCGATATAGGTCAGACGTCCAAATATGGGTGTCATGACCCAATATGGAAATTGTAGTAAACATGGCGGCATCAGTAGTAATACTATATTTGGCAATGCAGGCCATATATAGAAAGGATAATTGAGATAACATCACGCGTGATCTGTCAAGGCGGTCGTTTCTATTTTTTCCCCAAGACGGACTTGGTTAATTTCGTAAAAGAGTTTTTGCATGGGTAAGGATTCGTTTTTTCAACAATTATGCAATATTTTGATAACATTATACTCATATGAGGCGTGAATTATATGCAATCTTACAGATTAACACTTTCGATTTTGCTCCATTAGTTGGCATAGGACCGCTTCGTAGCTCTGACGACGCAATATATAAAAAAAATCTCCCGTCGCCAGAAAGCTACGTTATCGCAGCTGGGGTCACCTACCCGATCACGTGGGTTTTCTCCGGGTACTCTGGTTTCCTCCCACACTAAGACCTCCACACACTAACATCTGGGCTAACAAGAGTGATTAATATAAGTTGAAATAACTTGTTTCATAATTATTGATAAATAAAGTTTATTATTATTATTATTATTATTATCACTTGAAGCAAAATGAGTTGCTCTCGCCGAGCACTATGAAGTCAACTACTCTACAGCTTTCTAAGGTACTTGGTAAATGAACCGATGCTGTAGATCAACGTTTATCTATACGTAACCTTCGTTCAAAAACAAACCAGAAGATCTAGGTTATTTTGATTGTTTGATAGGATGGAAAGACCTACACAGTACACAATATATGACATGAACACTGTAAATCATTTCATACCCCATACACAACGACTGACTCGATAGAAAGTATGAGCAAAATGTAACATTTATGTAAACATATATCTGCACTCGTCACTTACTTACCAGGGAATAACGATGGATCTGCGATGACAGATGCAATAGAATGCACAGTCTGATTCCTCTAAAGATTGTTTATGTAATGGTGGGAGTAATAATCGCACAGGAAATGCCGGGTGCTTATCAGGCACAAACAATCAGTCGAACCTCTCTGAAATGCCTGTGTGTTGCACAATACACTTGTAGACGCGGGAACATAAAATGAAGGGGATTACAGTGGGGCCAACCCAGAGAAATCGGTCAACCATGACTGTCGTATACAGAACCGTAGGATCTTGGAGTATTTATAGAAAAAGACCAAATAGTGCGCAAGCTAATTATATAAAGAGGCAAGTAAATGATCGCGCTAATAAGATGAGCTTTGCAATACATGAATGAACGTATGGTGGCATATTTCTGCCATCCACTTGCGACTTACGAGTTACGTATGTCGAAATAACTATTGAAAGATGTCTACATAATCTGATAATATGTCGACATAATCTGAGAAGATGTCGACATAACTGTTAAATTATGTCGACATATTATCACATTTGCCGAGATAATTTTGCCGAGATAATTATCTCGTAAGTGGGTAACTCGGCTTTTTATCGTGTTAATGCTCGGGTGTGACATCGACTTGCCACTTACGATTTGCCACTTACGACTATTGAAGACACGCCCTGTGGGGCACACATAGAGAGGTGTTTTATCTGGGACACGCCCTGTGGGACGTACCTACAGAGGTGTTCTATGAAGGACACGTCCTACAGGGCGTACCTAGATAGGTTTTCTATCAAGGACACGCCATGGGGGCGTATCTAGAGAAGTGTTCTATCTAGGACACGTCCCGCGAGGCGTACCTAGAGAGGTGTTCTATCTAGGACACGTCCTGTGGGACTTACCTTGGGAGGTGTTCTATGGAGTACACGCCCTGCGGGGCGTACAATGTATCTGAAGAGGTGTTATATCGAGGACGTCCCGCGTTGTACCTGGAGAGGAACCGACGTGACTCTTCTATTCTATCCGCAATGTTTTCAGAATTATTTATATTCAACATAAGAACACGTTTATGTCTTTGGATTCTAACTGATCATAATATTTAAAAATATAAACTTTGATTTTTTTTTGAACTAGAATAGAATAAACATGTATATGTGAACATTTTCAAAAAATGACAGGTAAAGATAATCGTCCAATCGATGACTACGACTGCCGTTAGATATATGTATTTCGACAGAGTTTGTAGCCTATATACAGTTGGCCAGCAAATAAAGCAAAACCTACTGTTTCGTATATAGTCATTTAAAAGAATGAGGAATTGAGGCTTTCATTTTATACGTAACTCAAATTTTATAGCTATTTATGACCAATGTAATGATTGATGCTTTCTGATGGTGTCTAAACTGTTCAGTTTGTCCTTTTCTTGCTAATATCACTTCAGATTGAAACCACAATGACTTGAGCATTTATTTCAGCTATATATGGACCTAAACTATATAGTGCTCAGAGTAATTTTACATGTATTAGGGGTTTAGATCGAATTTCGGTGAAAAATGTCCACCCCCAATGATTATACCAAATATTACCTGCTTCATTTGCCGATGAAATTGACCAGAATTTAGAGAAGGGGGCTAACTATTGACAGTTTTAAACAAAGAAGATACCTTTTGTACGAGATTTTACATTTTTATTGAATATACACAAGAAATTGTTCGAGCAACCAAAATCGACCAATAAGCAATATAATACTGTCGCTAGCGGTTGTCACAATTCATGAACTGCCCTGGGAATTCTTCCTCCAGCCATCTATTCTGTCTCTTGTGATCAATGTCAATCCCCGGTACAAATCGAAAACAACGTGGAGCACACATCCATGTGGTCACGTCACGTATGAAACGCAGTCGAACAGCAAACTGCCATATCAAATTCTTTCGTCCTTTAAAGCCACGTCTGGTTTCCTGTCTAATTCAACATTCAATTAATGCAGCTTTACATTCCAGAAGATGTAGAACCTCGAAATTTAAAGATTCTTCACTTCGAGCTAGTAAAATGATGGCTGCCGTAGACTCCCAGCTGAGCCTGGGCACCGCGCCTAGACATTATTCATATTCGATGACGCATCAGAAACTTTAATATCTAAACGTATGCATTCATAAACAAAAAATAAATATGATATTCAAAACATGTTTTGTGTTTGTTTTCTTCATAATTCGCTGTATTGAACTATAAGCGTACAACATCATTTTGTTAATGGTCTTTCAATGACGGACTATATTGTTTTACATTACATCAATACGTAGACTTCCATCAGCTCCGACATATGGGACACACGATCAGAATGTACTTTCACTAGTTCCAATTATTGAAAAAAACACATGTTGATTGAAATATCAGAATTGAATCTTGCTTTGGGCGATTTCACGGGGTGATGAATTGAGTAGTCTCGTAACAAATTTAACATGATCTGCTTTCGCCATGAAATCGGCCAAAACACGACCCAATCCTTAAATAAAGACGGTATGTTAAACTAAATGATCAGAGGTATACATTTTTGATCTTCGCTTTAGAAAACGAGATATTATCATTTTTGTCTGAAATGCCGCTTCAAAATCTATAGTAAAATAATTGTTCACCTGGATGGGAAAACCCGCGCAGGAAGAAATATTTAAACACGGCTTAGTAGAGAGAGATCTATTTCAATAACAGACATCTTCATTTCAATTAGAGGAAAATTTCTATTATAGACATCTTTATTTCAAACAATGATATCGCTATTTCAATAACAAATATTTTTATTTCAATTACAAATATCTTTATTTCAAATAGATATATCTCTATTTCAATAAGACATCTTTATTTCAAATAGAGATATCTCTATTTCAATTACAGACATCTTTATTTCAAATAGAGATATCTCTATTTCAAATAGAGATATCTCTATTTCAATTACAGATATCTTTATTTCAAATAGAGATATTTCTTTTTCAATAACAGACATTTTTATTTCAAATAGAGATATCTCTTATTCAATCTAAACATATCTGTATTACATCAAACGACATATCATATAAATGTGAAAAGCTAAATTTTAAATAAAATAAAAATAGCTTCAAATGTAATAGAGATATTTATATGAATGAAATATATCTCTTAAATTGATAGAGATATGACTTAAGCTATTGAATGTTCAATTTGACACTTTATTTTGCTTTCCTTCCAGACGTTTTTACTTACCACATACTAACATTTACACAAGCTCGCTCGTCTGCTATATCTCTCTTCCATCAAAGATTCCATACAACTTTGCATCGAACGTTATACGTCTGCAACAAACTGATCTATATTCCTTGAAGTGATCGGTGATTAGTCTTAATTAGCCTTACTACAGCTTGTACACTATATTTAAACTTATAGGACTTGCATAGAAAGAAAGAAAATTATCATTTAAGGGCGTGTCGGGTTTTAGTGGTGAAGGAAAGCCTGAGACCACCAACAGAGGGCCAGAAACTGGCGACTGTCAACGTAGGTCTCGAACCCGCGACCCAGTGGTGGAGGGCTAGTGGTAACAGAATGTCAGACGCATTAATCACTTGGCCACTGCGGACCCCCTCTCGATTTGAAACTTTCCTTCTTCACCACTGAAGGGGAACAGATGATTATTGATCAATACTAAAACAATATTATTAACCATGTCCAAGATAAGATCTAAGACATTTGTGGATCAACGTAATGAAATAAAACACGGTCTGGTGACACAAGAAGAAATGTTAAAGAAGTTTGCACTGGTGTTCAAAATAGTGGTAAAATGTGTCACTGAAATGGGGTTTTTTCATGTCGTTTGCGATCTCGAAATAAAACAAAAAAACATACGGAAGTATTTAAATTAACGCCCAAATAAACAACAAAATATCTGATAGTGTCGACAATATCCGGGTACAAACCGGATTCCTATTGTTGAAGTAACAGTGTGTTGTTTTTTTTTATCTCAAACATTGCAATGACACTTCCTGGTTTCCTAATTCTCTCGTGTGGCTATAGAATATCTGAGGATATGAAACATCATAACAGGTATTTTAGGAAGACTAGAGAAACGGATAAGCGACTCGGACATGTTTTCCAAAGTTTACACAAACAATAAGTCGGCTACAACCAATGGCAAAAAATCGTCTTTGCTTTTTCAAATATATTTAAATGATCCCAAATACAATGTATTTGTTTTCATTCAAAAACTTGAACAAGTAGTCTTCAAAAAGACCAAAAGATGAGTTACAATGGCGGTTGGTATTTTAAGTTTTGACAAAACCGTCCTAGTAAGTGTTTTTTAAGAGATTTACATGAGTTGATGTCGAATATGTCCTCGAGAACTGATAATATGGGATGGTGGAGTTTTCACTCAAGTTACCCAGACATGTTTGACATAAATTAAAATATTAACATTATTACACATAATTGCCTCAAAATGTCTCATCATACTAGTCTGGGCTCCCGGATATGTTGGAAAACTAAAGGTAATGAAAAGGCAGATCGCGTCGCCAAAGCGGCATAATGACATTCAACTGTTGATTTCAAACTTCCTTCGACACCGTTGTTTTGAAATCGTTTATAAATAAGTCAAAGTGGCAAAATAATTGAAGTAAATTAGTAGACAGCAAATTACACTCTGGTAAATGACAACCCAACTATAAAAAACCGCAGAGACAAGGCTGTCCTTGCCTGTCTCCGGATGGGTCATACATGTACATACCTTACCCATTATTATTTATTGAAATGCAAAAACCAGCCTTAATTCAAAGCATGCTACTAACCAATTACTGTAAAACACTTATAATAAGATTCAACTGACCTTCAAACAACACGAGTTAGGGTTTTACGGTAGATTTGCCAGAGGCCACTTGTAATTATATCAACAATAATTACATCCAGACAACCAGGTATTTTTTATATTTACATATTTTTCTTTTTTAAGACATATTCCTACAAAAACCATTTGTCCTGCCTCAAAATACATTTCAGGCGGCCATTTTGTTTGTTTACATATTCCTACACCTGAAACAGGCAGTTGTAATTATAGTCGAGCAGTTGTAATTATAGCCTATATAATTACACTTGCCCTCTAACACTGTTGTAATGGAACGGCGCGGGGGCAAATGTAAATTTGTACATGTAATTATAATGCGGAACAGACAATACAGAAGTAACAACCCGCGATTCTTTTTCTTTTTTATCTTTTTTATCTTTTTTAACAAAACTGGGATTCATCTTTTAATGACGTACTTAGTAACAAGATGCAATTGACGGTTTAACGTAATTTTGTTTACTAAGGAAATAATTTACATTGGTTTTCGCATAGGGACGGTTTTACGTAACTTTCCAGTACGGGGGGATATTTACATTGGTTTTCGCTGAGGGACGGGTTAACGTTATTTTTTTTTCTAATGAAACATTTTAAAGAGTGTAAAAAAACAAAGATTATGTTTTCTTCTGCCTTTATGGGTGACACGACGTTTACTTGCGAAATGCAGAAAACTGTTCCTTTGAGATATGAAAGCGTCGTTATCGAAATTTTCATCTGTGAAACGGAAGAAAAAATATATCCCGTTTCATCCGAAGTGAAGAAAAACAGAAAATGTTAAATGAAGTGTGCACAAAACTCTTATACAAAAATTCCAAAAGAGACCCTGCGTGGGACGTTCTGACTGTATAAAAAACTTCAATTTAAAAGCCCTTGTCAGCTAACATTCTCATCGCCACCGCAAACCACAGATCATTATCTGGGTCCAGATTCGTGTGTGATTTCATGTATTGGTGTTACAAAATGAACTATTAATTCTCCACGAATTTATCCTCCCGACCCATTCCCTCAGAACAAATATGTTTCCTCCTTCCCGTATATCCGTTCAAGTTAAGATACTCTTTCCCCTGTAGTGTTTTGTAGAGAAAACTTAAGCTGAAGTCATTAGCCACCTTTAAAATCAACCTTGCATTACCATTCAGGACACTAGACTATGTATTGGGGTGGGATGTGGCTATAAATGATGTACTGTATGGAACATCTAGTAATGTGTACAAACATTGATACTGACTATAGGTAGAGATGATACGGACTACTATCAACCTAGGCTTCATGAGTACATTCTGTGTAATAATCGGACGAGTTTTCTACTGCTGATTTAAAATAAATAATTAATTTAAAACAAAAGTCATTACACAATGTATATTCATTGAATTGGTATAGATAAATGTGATTACAATGTATCAACTTGTAAATAAACAACACTAGCAGGAAACAAAGTTTGAGGCACAAATATTGAAGAAATTAAGTTTGAAATACCCGGTAGTAGCCTTTACAATAACGCCATCAGAAGAAGTCTAAACACTTATTACCATCAGTAACCGTAAGTAGTCACATTACATGTCATCATCAATTACTGGTAGTAGTCTTTGTTGCATGTCATCATCAACTACCGGTAGTAGACCTTGTAACATGTCATCATCAATAACCGGTAGTAGTCTTTGTTACATGTCATCATCAACTACCGGTAGTAGTCTTTGTAACATATCATCATCAACTACCGTAGTAGACCTTATAATATGGCATCATCAATAACCGGTAGTAGTCTTTGTAACATATCATCACCAATAACCGGTAGTAGTCTTTGTTATATGTCATCAGCAATTACCGCTATTAGTCTTTGTAACATGTCATCATAAATAACCGGTAGTAGTCTTTGTTACATGTCATTATCAACTACCGGTAATTGTCTTTGTAATATGTAATCATCAATTACCGGAAGTAGTCTTTGTAAAATGTCATCATCAACTACCGGTAGTAGTCTTTGTAACATATCATCATCAACTACCGTAGTAGACCTTATAATATGTCATCATCAATAACCGGTAGTAGTCTTTGTAACATATCATCATCAACTACCGTAGTAGACCTTATAATATGTCATCATCAATAACCGGTAGTAGTCTTTGTTACATGTCATTATCAACTACCGGTAGTTGTCTTTGTTACATGTAATCATCAATTACCGGAAGTAGTCTTTGTAATATGTAATCATCAACTACCGGTAGTAGTCTTTGTAACATATAATCATCAATTACCGGTAGTAGTCTTTGTAACACATAATCATCAATTACCGGTAGTAGTCTTTGTTACATGTCATCATCAACTACCAGTAGTAGTCTTTGTAACATGTCATCATCAACTACCGGTAGTAGTCTTTGTTACATGTCATCATCAATAACCGGTAGACGTCTTTGTTACATGTCATTATCAACTACCGGTAGTTGTCTTTGTTACATGTAATCATCAATTACCGGAAGTAGTCTTTGTAATATGTCATCATCAACTACCGGTAGTAGTCTTTGTAACATATAATCATCAATAACCGGTAGTAGTCTTTGTAACATATCATCATCAACTACCGTAGTAGACCTTGTAACATGTCATCATCAATAACCGGTAGTAGTCTTTGTTACATGTCATTATCAACTACCGGTAGTTATCTTTGTAATATGTAATCATCAATTACCGGAAGTAGTCTTTGTAATATGAAATCATCAACTACCGGTAGTAGTCTTTGTAACATATCATCATCAACTACCGTAGTAGACCTTATAATATGTCATCATCAATAACCGGTAGTAGTCTTTGTTACATGTCATCATCAACTGCCGGTAGTAGTCTTTGTAAGATGTCATCATCAATAACCAGTAGTAGTCTTTGTAAGATGTCATCATCAATAACCGGTAGTAGTCATTGTAACAGGTCATCATCAACTACCAGTAGTAGTCGTTGTAAGATGGCATCATCAATAACCAGTAGGAGTCTTTGTAAGATGTCATCATCAATTACTAGTAGTCTTTGTTACATGGCATCATCAATAACCAGTAGTAGTCTTTGTGAGATGTCATCATCAATAACCGGCAGTAGCTGCGTAACATGTCATCATCAACTGCCGGTAGTAGTCTTTGTAAGATGTCATCATCAATTACCGATAGTAGTAGTCTTTGTTACATGTCATCATCAACTACCGGTATTAGTCTTTGTTACATGTCATCATCAACTATCGGTGGTGGTCTTTCTAACATGTAATCATCAATAACCTGTAGTAGTCTTTGTAACATGTTATAATCAATTACCGGTAGTAGTCTTTATTACATGTCATCATCAATAACCGGTAGTAGTCTTTGTAACATGTCATCATCAACTACCAATAGTAGTCTTTGTAACATGTCATCATCAACTACCAATAGTAGTCTTTGTAACATGTCATCATCAACTACCAATAGTAGTCTTTGTAACATGTCATCATCAATAACCAGTAGTAGTCTTTGTAACATGTCATCATCAATAACCGGTAGTAGTCTTTGTAACATGTCATCATCAATTACCGGTAGTAGTCTTTGTTATATGTCTTCAGCAATTACCGCTATTAGTCTTTGTAACATGTCATCATCATTTACCGGTAGTAGTCTTTGTTACCTGTCATCATTAACTATCGGTAATAGACTTTGTAACATGTCATCATCAACTAACGGTAGTAGTCTTTGTTACATGTCATCATCAATTACCAGTAATAGTCTTTCTAGCATGTCATCATAAATTACCGGTAGCAGTCTTTGTCACATGTCATCATCAATTACCGCTATTAGTCTTTGTTACATGTCATCATCAACTACCGGTAGTAGTCTTTGTTACATGTCATCATCAACTACCAGTAGTAGTCTTTGTTACATGTCATCATCAACTAACGGTAATAGTCTTTGTTACATGTCATCATCAATTACCAGTAGTAGTCTTTGTAGCATGTCATCATAAATTACCGGTAGCAGTCTTTGTCACATGTCATCATCAACTACCGGTAGTTGTCTTTGCTACATGTCATCATCAACTACCGGTAATAGTCTTTGTTACATGTCATCATCAATTACCGATTGTAGTCTTTGTAACATGTATCATCAATTACCGATGGTAGTCTTTGTTACATGTCATCGTCAATTAGCGGTAGTTGTCTTTGTTACATGTCATCATCAACTACCGGTAGTTGTCTTTGTTACATGTCATCATCAACTACCGGTAGTAGTCTTTGTTACATGTCATCATCAATTACCGGTAGTAGTCTTTGTAACATGTCATCATCAATAACCGGTGGTAGTATTTGTAACATGTCATCATCAGTTACCGGTAGTAGTCTTTGTTACATGTCATCATCAATTACCGGCAGTAGCTGCATAACATGAGATCATCAATTACCGGTAGTAGTAGTCTTTGTTACATGTCATCATCAACTACCAGTAGTAGTCTTTGTAACATGTGCATGTAATCATCAACTACCGATAGTAGTCTTTGTTACATGTCATCATCAACTACCGGTAGTAGTCTTTGTTATATGTCATCTGCAATTACCGCTATTAGTCTTTGTAACATGTCATCATCAGTTACCGGTAGTCGTCTTTGTTACATGTCATCATCACATCAACTACCGGTAGTTGGCTTTGTAATATGTAATCATCAATTACCGGAAGTAGTCTTTGTAATACGTAATCATCAACTACCGGTAATAGTCTTTGTAACATATAATCATCAATTACCGGTAGTAGTCTTTGTAACATATCATCATCAATTACCGGTAGTAGTCTTTGTTACATGTCATCATCAATTACCGGTAGTAGTCTTTGTTACATGTCATCATCAACTACCGGTAGTAGTCTTTGTTACATGTCATCATCAACTACCGGTAGTAGTCGTTGTTACATGTCAATATCAATTACCGGTAGTAGTCTTTGTAACATATAATCATCAACAACCAGTAGTAGTCTTTGTAACATATAATCATCAACTATCGGTAGTAGACTTTGTAGCATGTCATCATCAATTACCAGTAGTAGTCTTTGTAATATGTCATCGTCAATTACCGCTATTAGTCTTTGTAACATGTCATCATAAATTACCGGTAGCAGTCTTTGTTATATGTCATCATCAATTACCGGTAGTAGTCTTTGTAACATGTCATCATCAATAACATGTAGTAGTCTTTGTTACATGTCATCATTAACTACCGGTAGTTGTCTTTGTAATATGTCATCGTCAATTACCGATAGTAGTCTTTGTAAGATGTTATCATCAATTTCCTATAGTAGTCTTTGTTACATGTCATCATCAATTAGAGGTTGTAGTCTTTGTAATATGTCATCATCAACTACCGGTAGTAGTCTTTGTAACATGTCATCATCAATAACCGGCAGTAGCTGCGTAACATGACATCATCAATTACCGGTAGTAGTAGTCTTTGTTACATGTCATCATCAACTACCGGTAATAGTCTTTGTTACAAGTCATCATCAACTATCGGTGGTGGTCTTTGTAACATTTAATCATCATTTACCGGTAGGAGTCTTTGTAACATGTATAATCAATTACAGGTAGTAGTCTTTGTTACATGTCATCATCAATTACCGGTAGTTGTCTTTGTAACATGTCATCTTCAATTACCGGTAGTAGTCTTTATTACATGTCATCATCAATAACCAGTAGTAGTCTTTGTAACATGTAATAATCAATTACCGGTAGTTGTCTTTGTAACATGTCATCTTCAATTACCGGTAGTAGTCTTTATTACATGTCATCATCAATAACCGGTGGTAGTATTTGTAACATGTCATCATCAATTACCGGTAGCAGTCTTTGTTACATGTAATCATCAACTACCGGTAGTAGACCTTGTAACATGTCATCATCAATTACCAGTAGTAGTCTTTGTAAGATGTCATCATCAATAACCGGTGGTAGTATTTGTAACATGTCATCATCAACTAACGGTAGTAGTCTTAGTTACATGTCATCATCAATTACCAGTAGTAGTCTTTGTAGCATGTCATCATAACTTACCGGTAGCAGTCTTTGTCACATGTCATCATCAATTACCGGTAGTTGTCTTTGTAACATGTAATAATCAATTACCGGAAGTAGTCTTTGTTATATGTCATCATCAACTACCGGTAGCAGTCTTTGTTACATGTAATCATCAATTACCATCATCAACTACCGGTAATTGTCTTTGTAATATGTCATCGTCAATCACCGATAGTAGTCTTTGTAAGATGTCATCCTCAACTTCCGGTAATAGTCTTTGTAACATGTCTTCATCAATTACCGGTAGTAGTCTTTGTAAAATGTCATCATCAATTACCTGTAATAATCTCGTTACATGTCATCAATTGCCGGTAGTAAGTCTTTGTTACATGTCATCATAGTGGTGGTCTTTGTAACATGTCATCATCAACTAACGGTAGTAGTCTTAGTTACATGTCATCATCAATTACCGGTAGTAATCTCGTTACATGTCATCAATTGCCGGTAGTAAGTCTTTGTTACATGTCATCATCCACTATCGGTAGTAGACTTTGTAACATGTCATCATCAACTACCGATAATAATCTTGTTACATGTCATCATCAATTAGAGGTTGTAGTCTTTGTAATATGTCATCATCTATAACCGGTTGTAGTCTTTGTTACATGTCATCTTCAATTACCGGTAGTAGTCTTTATTACATGTCATCATCAACTACCGGTAGGAGTCTTTGTAACATATATCATCAATATCAGGTAGTTGCCTTTGTAACATGTCATCATCAAAAACCGGCAGTAGCTGCGTAACATGACATCATCAATTACCGATAGTAATCTCGTTACATGTCATCAGTAGTCTTTGTTACATGTAATCATCAACTACCGGTAGTAGCCTTTGTAACATATATCATCAATCACCGGTTGTTGACTTTGTAACATGTCATCACCACTTACCGGTAGTAGTCTTTGTTACATATCATCATCAACTACCGGTAGTAGCCTTTGTAACATATATCATCAATCACCGGTAGCTGACTTTGTAACATGTCATCATCAATTCCCGGTAGTAATCTCGTTACATGTCATCAATTGCCGGTAGTAATCCCGTTACATGTCATCATTAATTTTGTAACATGTCATCATCAACTAACGGTAGTAGTCTTAGTTACATGTCATCATCAATTACCTGTAATAATCTCGTTACATGTCATCAATTGCCGGTAGTAATCCCGTTACATGTCATCATGAATTACCGGTAGTAATCTCTTTACATGTCATCATCAACTACCAGTAGTAGTCTTTGTAAGATGTCATCATCAATTACCTATGGTAGTCTTTGTTACATGTCATTGTCAACTACCAGTAGTAGTCTTTGTAAGATGTCATCCTCAACTTCCGGTAATAGTCTTTGTAACATGGCATCATCAATTACCTGTAGTAGTCTTTGTTACATGTAATCATCAACTACCGGTAGTAGACCTTGTAACATGTCATCATCAAAAACCGGCAGTAGCTGCGTAACATGACATCATCAATTACCGGTAGTAATCTCGTTACATGTCATCAATTGCCGGTAGTAATCCCGTTACATGTCATCATTAATTACCGGTAGTAATCTCTTTACATGTCATCATCAACTACCGATAATAATCTTGTTACATGTCATCATCAATTAGAGGTTGTAGTCTTTGTAATATGTCATCGTCAATCACCGATAGTAGTCTTTGTAAGACGTCATCATCAATTACCTATATTAGTCTTTGTTACATGTCATCGTCAATTACCGGTGGTTGTCTTTGTAACATGTCATCATAAATTACCGGTAGCAGTCTTTGTTACATGTAATCATCAACTACCGGTAGTAGACCTTGTAACATGTCATCATCAATAACCGGTGGTAGTATTTGTAACATGTCATCATCAACTACCGATAATAATCTTGTTACATGTCATCATCAATTTCCGGTAGTTGTCTTTGTTACATGTCATCATCAATTTCCGGTAGTTGTCTTTGTTACATGTAATCATCAATTACCGGTAGTAGTAGTCTTTGTTACATATCATCATCAACTACCGGTAGTTGTCTTTGTTACATGTCATCATAGTGGTGGTCTTTGTAACATGTCATCATCAACTACCGGTAGTAGTCTTTGTAACATATATCATCAATCACCGGTAGTTGACTTTGTAACATGTCATCATCAATTACCGCTAGTAGTCTTTGTTACATGTTATCATCAATTACCGGTAGTAGTCTTTGTTACATGTCATCGTCAATTACCGGTGGTTGTCTTTGTAACATGTCATCATCAATTACCGGTAGCAGTCTTTGTTACATGTAATCATCAACTACCAGTAGAAGTCTTTGTTACATGTCATCATCAATTACCAGTAGAAGTCTTTGTTACATGTCATCATCAACTACCAGTAGAAGTCTTTGTAACATGTCATCACCAACTACCGGTAGAAGTCTTTGTAACATGTCATCATCAATTACCAGTAGTTATCTCGTAACATGTCACCAATTACCGGTAGTAATCTCGTTACATGTACTCATTACTTACCGGTAGTAATCTCGTTAGTTGTCATAAATTAACGGTAGTAGTCTTTGTAACATGTAATCATCAATTACCGGTAGTAGTCTTTGTTACATGTCATCATCAATTACTAGTAGTTTTCTCGTAACATGTCACCAATTACCGGTAGTAATCTCGTCACATGTAATCATTACTTACCGATAGTAATCTCGTTAGATGTCATAAATTACCGGTAGTTATCTGGTTACATGTCATCACCAATTAGCGGTAATAATCTCGTTACATATCATCATCATCAATTACCGGTAGTAATCTCGTTACATGTCATCCATTGCCGGTAGTAATCCCGTTACATGTCATCATTAATTACCAGTAGTAATCTCTTTACATGTCATCATCAACTACCGATAATAATCTTGTTACATGTAATCATCAATTACCGGTAGTAGTCTTTGTAATATGTAATCATCAATTACCGAGAGTAGTCTTTGTTACATGTCATCGTCAATTACCGGTAGTTGTATTTGTAACATGTCATCATCAATTACCGGTAGTAGTCTTTGTTACATGTTATCATCAATTACCGGTAGTAATCTCGTTAGATGTCATGAATTACCGGTAGTAATCTTTGTTACATGTCATCATCAATTACCAGTAGTTATCTCGTAACACGTCACCAATTACCGGTAGTAATCTCGTTAGATGTCATAAATTACCGGTAGTTATCTGGTTACATGTCATCACCAATTACCGGTAATAATCTCGTTACATATCATCATCATCAATTACCGGTAGTAATCTCGTTATATGTCATCAATTGCCGGTAATAATCCCGTTACATGTCATCATTAATTACCGGTAGTAATCTCTTTACATGTCATCATCAATTACTGATAATAATCTTGTTACATGTCATCATCAATTACCGGTAATAATCTCGTTACATGTCATCATCAGTTACTGGTTATAATCTCGTTACACGTCATCATAAATTACCGGTAGATATTTCGTTACATGTCATCAACTACCGGTAATAATCTCGTTACATGTCATCATCATTTACCGTTAATAATCTCTTTACATGTCATCAATTACCGGTAGTAATCTCGTTACATGTCATCAATTACCGGTAGTAATCTCGTTACATGTTATCAATTACCGATAGTAATCTTTTAACATGTCATCAACAATTACGGGTAATAATTTATTACATATCATTATCAATTACCAGTAGTAATCTCGTTACATGTCATCAATTACCAGTCGTAATCTCGTTACATGTCATACCTAATTACCGGTAGTAATCTAGTTATATGTCATCATCAATTACCGGTAATAATATCGTTACATGTCATCATCAATAACCAGTAATAATTTCGTTACATGTCATCAATTACCGGTAGAAATCGCGTTAGATGTCATCAATTACCGGTAGATACAACAATAGCACAGATATAACATAAGCACTACAGTAAATTGAAAAGAGCGGATCACCAATGATGGTTCCTCGAAGAATGACAGTTATCAAAACACAATTGGTCTCACCTGTGTTAATTGTGTCTGTTACTATGTGTGTGTGGAAATTGCATGCCTCCTTCACGATTGTCTAGTGTTACATAGTCTCGTTCAACCAGACGCTTGATTACTTGTCTGTTCGGCGTAGCTTGCGCAGACAATAAGAGTCTGGGTTGAACGAAACTAACCTGTTACCTGGTTATTAACAGGTAACTAGTTTCAGGTAAGACTGCAATGTTTACATTTTATCTTCGTTTAGCGTACGTACATATGACCGTATATCTGCAGTACACGAGATAAGGTCGTTTACAAAACATTGTGTAAGCGATGTGTCCATTATAGTTAGATAATAAATAGCCATGTAGATCTGGCTGAAATATGGCAACATACTTCAATGAGGAAAGATATAAGTTTAACTACGAAATCGAGTTCATTTACGGGCCTTCCCTTAATATATATCAACCACGAGACCTACCGCACAACTGTGCGATAGCCCAGTGGTGCGCACGCTATAATCGTACAGTTTTTCATCGTGCGAACATGGTGCTCACACCACATATCGTGTAAAGTTGTTCGATCCCACAACTGTATGAAGTTAGAGAAAGACCCTTCCAGTACTTTCTGAGAAATAAAACGTAACGATAACATACCTTAACTGTCAGAGTCTAAAACTGCCGTCGGTAGGCCATTTTGTTGTTTTCAGATCAGTCTCAATAGTTTACATACACAATAAAGGACAAGTGGGAACATACATACGTAATTTGAGAAAGATCCCGTGTGATGCGATTGGTTTAAGGACAGACGGACGGACCGAAGACGAAGCCCGATTCGAAAAGCCCACCATTTGATGATGGTTGGCTAAACACAGGACAACTGCCCCTAAACATAGAACAACTGCCCAAATGGTCGGAAAATATCGAAAATATCTATCTTTTAACGAAATGTTACGTAGTCGATAATGACAACGTCCAGTGTGGTCAGTTTCACGGTGACACAAATAGCTGCGACCGAAATAGCGCAATATCCGGGCCTTTCAGTGTGAAGTTAACATGTACAGCACTACGCTGTCGACCGACAACACATAACGCAATCTTGTGGTTTTTAGTTAACACAATACACCGAAAGTAATAATTGTAAGCATCATGATATAAACAACTGTACCTCTAATCAGATATTTCTGTTTACAGTTAAATTTTAATAAAGGGAGCAAGTTCAATTAGAACATACACGCACTGAGAGGGTACCACAGGGATAATTGCCAACTGCAGAAAGTACGATATAAATATGTTTAAAAGTAAAACAAAATACACATTTATAACGATGATTGAGATTTTGTTTTGAAGATGCTTTTGATTCAGAATCAATGTCTGGGACACTTTCATTCTCTCAACGGCTAAAACTACGTTTTCGTTCGCTAGAAATTCACCGACAGCTGCCGCTAAAACGTACGGTTGTACAAACTAAGGATTTCTTTATTACTGATTAAAACGCCAAGAAAACATTTTCTCATGTCAATTTCTCGACATGAATTGTTCATAAGGAGTATCAAGCTTAATGAATAAGTTTGTGACAAGATTATAACAAAAAAACCTTCACTAAATTGTCCCCTGAAATAGATATCATCCACTTTACTGTTCTATTACAAGTTGATATTTCCGGTACGCGGTTTCTTAAATAGAATGCGAACTACTTGAAGGTTCACGAAGGCTGTTTACCATGAGTGGTGCGTTTGGTGTTTTGGCTCGTTCCGATCAATGTAGATATAAGTAAAATATTTTACAATCAAGGGATATTCTGGTTTAATTGCTTTTCTAAATTAACATCCATCCTCAAAAAGGTTCCGATAATGATATCAGCTTTACATGTCATGTTTTTGTAATTAGTAATAAACTTAATCTGTCCTTGTAATTACTACCCACTGCCAATAAAGACGATATACAATTGACATTAAAGTATCAGGTTGTGAAAATTATATATATGAAAATATCTATATGAAATGCATGTTAGTTTCTTGGGCAGCATTCAAAGTGTCCCAAACTTGGTATATTGACGTTAAATACACCGTTTGAAAAGAGAACCTAACAATAATTTATGGAGAAATATTTTGTGAAAATGCAATTGACAACACAAACGATACATACCTTTGTCAGATGAAAATGATCCTCCGTTTCAGCTCTTAAGCGAATTATCGTCGCTCAGTCTCGATTTAGGGGGAATGTTGGCCGCTAGTTGGCGCCAATATCCACGTTAGTTACACTTCCTAGCAACCACATTTAGGTCATGTCAAGTGTCAATTCAATACAGTACTAAATCGGAGAATTTTTCTGAATTATGCTGAACAAAATATTCACACCGAGTATATATATTACAGATATTTCTCTTTTGATAGTTACACCCTACACAACATTCTATTAATTAAATACGTTCTCAGTGAATGAAAATAAATATTGACTATCATAATAATAAAAAAAGAAAAACAAATGAAAAACTAATCTACTGTTCTATTGGCAATATACAGGGAACTGATAATACTTTCCTTTTTATGATTAAATATACAATCTTACATATAAAAGTTTTCCAACCAAATCCATCCTTGCCAGTATCAACAGACACAGGAGGAACGTTTGTGCCTCTGTTTTCATTTTGTGAAGGTAGAGGTATCTCAGTCATGTGTCACTGCTTGTGTGTCTGATAAACTTTGCTGTCCCTTATAAACAACATCTTGGTTTAGCAGTTTAGAAATAGTTAATTTCTAGTTAAATATGAATAACAGGTGATTTTCGTCAATATCTTACTTTAAATAACGTTAATTTTCTAGCATTAAATTCAAGGGTGAAATCGTTCCTTGCCAATTCAATATTCTTACTCCTCAGACTGAGATGTGACCATCGACCTACATTGGGCTAAAAAAAAACTTTTATTTATGAATTTCCAAAGTTTATGTCAGAAAAATAAAGGGCCAGGATGCTCACTAATACGTCAAAATTTCAGATAATTACATAACAATAAAAAAAATAAACAGTTATTGTTTATTAGTGTTTATATTTACAAATATTTATAAATGTACCAGGTAAGTAAAATTCAATGCTTATATATCTATATAATTTACATAAATACCATGGGCATAAGACGAAGTTATATATCTAATTTTGCTTAATTCTATATGAAATTATTTGATGTTATTCAATGACCTGGTCACTTATAGTAACCATTAGTTCAGGCTAAGCGTGGACATTGAGATATTGCATCCCAATATAATCAAGTTTGAAATATGGAAGATAGAGTACAGAAATTGGACATCATTGCAGAACATTCTGAATCTTAAATAAACGGAAAATATTTCTCGTATTTTATACTTAATCTTTAGCTTCTTTTACATGATTTTGTTTATTTCATACATTATAAGGACTAACTGGTTAGTATCACAAGGTAAACGGTAGTTAGTATGCACTTATGTGTACCTTCAATATATTGATGCATATAAGAGATGATTGTTTTAACTGCTTATTGTTTTAGCAGCAATTCTCAGATTCAATGATAATCTGTTTGTTCTCTGTTTTTGGAGTGTAGAGTAGGGACGGCTAAATAGATAGTTCCATACAGTCTCTGGCACTGAATACTCTGCAAATGCACAGAGAGAACATAGAAAAAAGTTATGTTGAAATGCTGAACTCAGTTTTCAACACACTAGTGTGTGTTCCATTCTTACCATTTATATTTCCTTTAAAAGATGCAAATTTATGAGCCTGTGCTCTGTATCTTTGCCTCTTTTTAAAAAATGTATTCCATTATAACGAAAACAAACACTTTCTTCCCATCATAATCTGACATTCAATACAAATGTGTTATAAATTAACCCGATGTATTAAGAGGTAGAGATCCAATGATTTAAACCCTGTGTTTGTAAGTTTTTTTTTACATTTGAACGAAATTTGATCAACACATTTCTTGTAATGTTGTCAACGTGATCTAAAAAGGGTTTAGTGCAACTGTACTAATTTGAAACTCTTCAATATAAATGATAGCTGCGCACTTTTCTGTGTATATGTTGTGTTATGTCAAGACAAAAACATCGTTTAAACATGACCTTCCTTTAGATGGAATACGGCAAGTGTTTCAGATCAAGTGATTGTTTAGGAGATAACATCATGCCGTTGTTATGCCAAATGATGAAATTATCCTGATCACTCGGGGTGGGGGCGGGGGCGGGGATGTTGAGAGAATGTTGGGTCGGTCTCTTTCTGACCATCTTACTCCGCATAGATGAATTTCACTGTGCTGCAATACAGTTTGATCTTCAGTCTGGATAAGCTCAGGTAGTACTTGTATACCTTCCTGTTTGATGTTCAATACATCGTTTTACCAGCAGATTTCCCTATTTAGTTTGACATGACACCGCTTTGTTAATCATAATGAAATCGTAAACAATTCGCCCCCTCCCTACTACGTTACTTCCGGTTTAATTTTATAAAGTAAATAAAGTAATATTTTCTACGATAACTCGCTAGTGCCGAAACCTATTTCGCTGAAATTGATTTTAATTGTGTTCAGAAATTATGTGCCTATCAGTTTATGCGAATGTAAAATATCCATAGATTCACTCTCTCATTACAACACGGAACATTCCAATTGCGTTTCGTAAAAGTGATTGACCATACAATTGGAAAATTCCTAGTTTATTTGATGCGATGCGGTACACGCACATGCTGCAATGTGAATGATAAAAATAATGTGCAAACGATGCGCAGGCGATGCGTTAAAATTGAACCTAGTATGAACACGTGTTTTAACAGTCAATCGCAGTTTACAGTCATAAGTTTAATCAAATATAATTATGACCGAATGTAAACTACTCACTAAGAACGATGTTCGGAAACATGGCATGGCGACCTTCCATAGCAGTACGTGCAATATGTACTAAGATTATATGATTGACAAATGGAAACTATTGTAAAAGTCGAGATAAGCGATACTTTGATGAAGGATTTAGTCTGCGGGGACCAATATTTCACTTTTGAATATCCGAGGTTTTCGAGTTTTCAGAGTTAAAATTATCATAGTTTTAAAAACTAAGAAAAAGTAAAGTTCTGTCTGATTTAAACACTCCCTGTTAACAGGGATCTATAAGTTATAAGAGTTATATGTAACGACGTTCGACTGTATCACTGCGTGGATTCCAATCTTCCATTTTCAATGCGTTAGGGCGTTCTCGATTTCATTTGTGTTAAATTACTATTACGTTGTTCATACCGTCATCATTCGGGTATTGTGTTGCGTTATTGTATACATTTTTATATTTCTGTCTCTGTATAACAAAAAACTCAATTTATGTTATTGCATGATTTGACACTCATATAATTGTGTTTGATGGGTTTTTTTCAAACGATGAATGTTATGTGTAAATAAAATCTTACATTTGTTTCCATGTCCTTTAATAACCTCTATCAGTCTCTAAAGTAAACATGCAAAAATAAGGACCAAAGTGAACTTATCTTCAGTTGTATGATCACATAACGCACCAAATTACCGTGCATGCACTATGCTCTCACCGTCAGCAAATCGTGCGCACAAATATGCGAATGGATAAAAAACATTCGGAAGGCTCGAGTGAAATATGGTACATTGTATAAGTGTTTATTATCCGATCGGCATAATTTGTACCTTATCTAATTCTTTAATGAACGTTACTTGTTATTGAAATTACTGCAAAACAATCAATAATGGGATTGTTCTGGCAGGTACAACACTAGCACAGATATACAGTTAACACCGCAGTAAAATGGAGTCGATCAACGATGAGGGTTCAACAAAGATTGGCAGTTATCAAAACACAATTGGACTCACCTGTATTATTTGTGTCTATTGCGCTGTGTGTGTGTAAATTGCGCACCTCTTTCACCGTTGAATGGTGACATAACATTAACCTGCTACCTGGTACATGTAATCAACAGGTAAGTGGTGCATGCAACAAGTAAGGCTGCGATGTTTACATTGTATCTTCGTTCATATACATGAACGTATATCTTCAGTACACGTGATAAGGTCGTTTAAAAACCATTTTAGTAAGCGATATGTCCATTACAGTTAGATAAATAAATAGCCATGTAGATCTGGTTGTAATATGGCAACACTCTTAAATGAGGAAAGATATAAGTTTAACTACGAAATCTAGTCACGGACCCTTCTCCTTCATATATATTAACTACGATACCTAGCTCACAACTGTGCGATAGCTTTCGCACAATGGTTCGCATGTAATAATCGTACAGTTTGTCATCGTGCGCACATGGTGCGAACACCGCATATCGTGTAACGTTGTGCAATCCGACAACTGTATACAATTGGAGAAAGATTCCTCCAGTACTTCCTGAGAAATAGAACGTAACGATAACAAACCTTAACTGTCAGAATCTAAAATTGACGTTGGTCGGTCATTATGTTTTTCAGAGCAGTCTCGAAAATTTACATATACAATAAAGGACCAATGGGACTTACGTATGCAATTTGAAAATGATCCCGTTTGTTCTTTCTTCGAAATAATGATACGTTTGGCTTAATGACGGACGGACGGACGATAATGACATGATCTAAGGTCAACATCCTGTGTGGTCAGTTTCATTTAAAAAAAAAAAAAACAGTGATAAAAATAGCTACGAACGAAATAGCGCAATATCCGGGCCTTTCAGTTATAATTCAACATGTACAGTACTACGCTATCGACCGACAACACATAACGCAATCCTCGCAAGCAATAATTGTGATTTTCATGGTATATACAACTGAACCTCTAATCAGATATTTCTGTTCACAGTTTGACGAGCAGGTTCAATTCGAGCATACACG
Source organism: Mizuhopecten yessoensis (assembly GCF_002113885.1). Taxonomy (NCBI): domain Eukaryota; kingdom Metazoa; phylum Mollusca; class Bivalvia; order Pectinida; family Pectinidae; genus Mizuhopecten; species Mizuhopecten yessoensis. The sequence goes on along the minus strand of NW_018479968.1, from coordinate 152,352 downwards.
CACTGAGAGGGTACCACAGGGATAATTGCCAACCGCTGAAAGTACGATATCAATATGTTTAAAGGTAAAATAGATTACTCATTTATAACGAATATTGAGATTTTGTTTGGAATAAGCATTTGATTCAGAATCAATGTCTGTACCTGTATTCCAAATGGGCTATGTGAATAAAGAGATAACGTTTTTGTTAGCTAGAAATTCATCTACAGCTGCCGAACGATAGGTCAACTAAGGATTTCTTTATTACTGATTAAAACGCCAAGAAAACATTGTCTCGTGTCAATTTCTCGACATGAATTGTTCATGAGGAGCATCAAGCTAAATTTACATGAAGAAGTTTGTGACAAGATTATAACAAAAACTTACTTCAACAAATTGTCCCTTTGAATATATATCATCCACTATACTGTTCCATTACAAGTTGATATTTCCGGTACGCGGTTTCATAAAATAGAAGGTTCATGAAGGCTGTTTACCATAAGAGGTGCGTTTGGTGTTTTGGCTAGTTTCTGATCAATGTATACGTAGATGTAAGTAAAGTATTTTACGATTAAAGGTTATTATGGTTTAATTTCTTTTCCAAATTAAAATCCATTCTCAAAAGGGCTTTACATGTCATGTTTTCGTAATTATTATTAAACTTTAACTGTCCTTGTAATTACTACCCACTGCCAAAAATGACGATATATTAAAGTTTCGTGTTGTGAAATTATATATATGAAAATGTCTATTTGAAATGCTGTGTAGTTTCTTGGGCAGCATTCCAAGTGTCCCAAACTTGGTATATTGACGTTAAATACACCGCTTGAAAAGAGAATCTAACAATAATTTATGAGGAAATAATTTGTGGGGGAATATTATGTAAAAATGCAATTGACTACACAAGAGATACATACCTTTATCAGATGAAAATGTTTCTCTGTTTCAGCTCTTTAGCGAATTATTGACGCTTTTTAACAGACCAGTCTCGATATAGAAAAAAGTTTGGCCGCTAGTTGGTGTTAATATACACGTTGATTACACTTCATAGCAACAACATTTGGTCATGTCTAGCTTATTTTACCTAATATCGACAGTGTTATTCTCGACAAGAAGTGCACAATAAATATAATTGCCAATCACTTTAAGCCGAAGACAGGACAAACACAAAACACGGTTAGAGTAAATAAAACATTGACATCGGAGGACGATTTTAATATGTCCGGTACTGAAATAATACACGTAGTGAGAACAGCGGCTACGCTGAATTTGTACCTCTATATATGTAAAGGGGAAACATGACTTAAGAGCCTTTTAAATGGTGTTAGAAAGTTTTGAACTAACTGTCTGGAATGTTGTCTACTGTAAAATTATGAAAACTGCTGAAAAATGAACTTGTATCTTGATTCATTTCCAATGAAACTTGATCTGTCCACAAACCAACGTCAAAAAGTAATATTCTTTACTAAATAGCTTTGATTCTGAGTCAGATTGACAATTCATATTGACATTAATAGCAGCTGAATAATGGAACTTTATAACCTAGAAATTTCATCAAAAAATATCAACAATACCATAAAAGGGAATGTTTGCCATTTAAATAAGTTACATCACAAACACAGGTACACAAACCATACTGTCGTAGTCACTGATGCGTGCAACAGACCCACCTAGGTCAAACCCAATCCGGTTTATTAAATATTTATATTTGTTAACCATGAAGTCTAAAATGGCTTGTGCCACTTAAAACTACATACAATGTACAAGTAGAAAAGATGACAGCGGAGAAATATAAGGAAATCTACGTAAATCGGTCACGTCATTATTCAGGCAAACGCTTCAAAACCACAATTCTGTATAATCCAGGGGATACGCTCGCGTTCGTTCTCTGCATCCCTGGAACATACCATAACAAACTCGAAGGCTCAGTGTGCGTCACATTGTTGATGAGACGGAGAGACTTGTTTGATCCTTTGATGTACATCAAAAGAATCTGTCAATCGCGTAACGGTAAAATTGGTTGGCTTTGACGTCAGGTGTCGTTCCTCTGTAAATTTCAAAGGACATGTATCAGCCTAGCGATGGGTCAGATTATTTGAGACCAATCAAATATCTGGTCGCGTGCCTTCAATTTCACTATGACATATTCCGGGGCTGCAGAGAGCTAAAGTCAGCGTAACCCTTGTAGTATCGAGGATGCAAAACCACACATACTATAAGGAATGTAGACTCCTAGATGAATCCAATCAGGGTATGTTATAGGTGTATTACAGGATAACAATTACATTGTCTGATCTTATTGTTTCCAGGACGTCGTTTCATACAACGACCCGAATAAAGGGGTACCTTTTTGATTCTATAAATAGAAACAGCATGATGTTCTGATCCCAAAAGAAAAAAAAATAGATAAAAAAGGTATCCAATATGCTATAGATATAAACAAAAGGCGTACAAATTGTAGAGCCAATGATAAAAGGTGTTATTGTCAACCGGTAGGTGTCCATGACGATAACCAGGAGTTGAGAAACATCATAGGGAATACGACACACTTCATAATACTTTGTGCGAGGACGAATTGTTGTTAATATCGAGTTATGTAAATAACATCCACATATATACTCATCTTACTAGTAGGTACCTCAACCCTCTATGTTAAGTAAATGTCTGGACATGACATAATAAGAAAAATGTGTCGTAATATTCATATAGTATGTGGACATCTTCTCAAGTTATGTCGACATCACGTCGTTACGCCAAGTCGTAAGAACGGAAGTACATATATTCTCTTGTGTAAAATAATGTATTCACCTCTTTTGTGTAAAATTTGGAAACAGCTGATGCTGTTCAGGAAATAAGAACTCAATATTTGAGGAGGTGACTGTATTCCGATGGCTTATTTCAACATATACTAAAACAGGCAATTTAAGATTAAAAAAATGTACATGAAAATCGACAGCTAAACTGAGCTGTCTAGGAAGAGTTATCCGCCTTTCATTTGACTACATTGTGGTTTTATCACTGCCTGCTATCCAAGGGCCTTATGTCGCTAGACCATTGAAGTCCAACATGTGAGGTAAAAATAGCATCTTTCTATTTGAATGAAACATAGATAATCATGATAAAGATTACATGTATATAAGCACATGCTGTCTAACACTTTTTTGTCCATTTCACTGTCAGTGATACAAAAAAGACAACGTAATTGACGGTTGATATTTTATTAGTAAATATCCATATATATCACAGGAGACAGCAGGCCGACTGCGTTATTCATCAAACATTTCTTTATTTTTTTATCGTTGGATCCAGATGTGATGGACAGAAGAAAATGTATATCAAGAAACACATTTATATGGGAATTATTTAAAGTACCTAAGATTTACAGGTAACACCGCTTACAAAAGAAAATACAAAATTAGCAGAAATCGAACACCACCTTTTCCAAACACCATTGTTTTGACTTTTAAGACATTGGATCGTCCAACGTACGGTCAAAAGATTTAACACATAGTTCACATGTAGAACTCATGGTCCCATATCCTATCTACTTCCATAGAGCCACTTAAGAGAGACGCACACGCTTTAATACAAAATGTATGCAATAATTCATATCCAAAGCTAGGTTTTCATTACCAAACAGTAGTAACCATATATGCATATTCAAGTTATTTTTAGTAAAAGTATAAGTACTCGCTTGGTACTCAAATACAAAATTACCGTAAGTTTTACATGGTAAATATGCATATAGCTAGAATGTGACTGTCACCTTAGTAAAATACTAAACGCATCCTGCCGACTCGGCTAGGGAGAATTTCTCTGTAGCTCATTCGAACGAGCGTAAGACTAATAAACCAGAGGTTCCGGGTTCAACTCCTAGAGGTGGCGTTGGAAAAATAATTAACTCTCTAACATGACAATCTGGGCTCGTTTTTACGAAACCGTTATCATGCTCAAGCATGGTTCTGTGCTCAAACCATCTTTATGTAAATCGATTACATCAAAATGTCAACTGAAAACACATAAATCTGTGTTTGGCTTTAAGGCTCTCCGAAATTCTTCCAAATCATCGAAAAAAATGTGAATATGTTCAGTGATATATTGCTTATTTGAAAGAAGATTGTGACATCAGGCTTTTACCATCAACTAATATATCCCATTTGTTAAATTGTAGAATGTAAGAAGCACGAGTCAGTAATTGAAAGTCTAACATAGGGGATTATGTTCTTCTGCAACATTATGTATTTGCCTCCTTACGACAGCGCGGATCTAATGTCGACTCTAGAGGACCACCTCACATAAACAGCATGCCGAAGACACCCAAACCAGGCTTCCACGCGATCGCAATATACTGACAACGGGTTACCCAGTTGTTGCCATTACCCTAAATTCTGAACATAAACTGAGAATACCAACTGTATGTCCTGGCCGGGGGCAAACACTTCTCGCATTAGGGAGAATGATCAACACTAAGGCCAAATGTGAAGTAGTTCCAAACAATGCGTCAGAGGAAAAGACGTTAGAAAATTGAGGAGAAATACAATAAACCAAAAATATTGAAATATGTGCAGTATATTTATACTGTTCGCCTTTTTGTCCCTAAGTAAACGAATTGATGATTTGACAGTTGATCTGTTTGGATCTATCCTGTTGTGGTTCATTGTACAGAGAGTGATATCCGTTTTAGAATTCAAATCAACTGTCTGTGAATGCCACCTCAAGTGATGGTATATATATAAGAAGGGTGGAAAGCTCTCGATGTCAAAAACATCCATACCACTAACTTTTCTGGTTTCAAAAAACTAATTTCTTTCAGATATTATAAAATGCTTGGTACCGTTAGTGAAAAAATGGGTACGTTTTGCCTTTCAAAAACCTCATTCATTCACATTAAATGTATTGTCTCTCCTGAGACATGACCCCCATTTCTTCCAAATTCACACACCATTTCGATATTACGGACTTTGCCCCTGTCATTCTATTAATTGTTTGCAGATTCATAGGGTTAACGTCAGCCTTGAGCGACGAATTCCTAGCAATTACTCGAATGAAGGTCATCTTGAAGGGAGCATGTGCACCCGACAAAATGACCGGGAAGTAATCAGCAGACATCACTAGTCGGGGCCACACGTACGTTATGCAGATAGGAATCACACAAAAAGTATTTTTTTAAATCAATTATTCCGACTCAATGACATCAATGCAAAACCTGCCAGTAAAGGTACAAATATAACGACTTAAAACTCGAGTATTTGACACTAAAACACAAGTCAGTCGACAATCTGTTTATGAGTCAAGCAGTTATCACAACCTTTGTAAAAGAATCATTCATATTAAAACTATAACAATGTTTACACAGTGGCATTATAACCTTACTTAGTTCTGTCCTATACTAGTGCAATAGTGATTGGTTGATTTAAATATTTACAATCCTAATCACAAAAAAAACAAAATAACAAAACAAAAAAAGAAAAAAAACTATTGGCAATATACTGGTCTGATAATAATATGTAAATCATATTTAATACAACTTTTCTTATTATGATTAAATTTACAATCTTATATATAGAAGTTTTTCAACTAAAACCATCATTAACCAGTATCAACAGACACAGGAGGAACTTTCGTGTATCTGTGATTATCTTGTGACGTCATATCTTGTTCCCAATGAGCACGCCTTCTATCAATTTGCCAGCGCGAACGTGTATGTGAGAACAGGAATTTGAAGAGAAAATATCCCAGAATTACGACGACTATTACTGCCAAACAAGCAAACCAGTCAGATATCTGAGTCATGTCTCACTGCTTGTCTGTCCTGATAAACTTCACTGTCCCGTATAAACGGAAAACGGAAACAACGTGAGATCTGATAACCTTCCCATCATGTCAGTAAGAATCATACATTCTTACTGACGTGATATATATGATATCTAGTTAGGAACGTATCTTGGTTTTCATTTGAAATAAGGCAAACAGTGTGCATCTTAAGGATTTTTTTCTTCTTGCAGATTAAAACACTCGGGTATTGTGTTGCGTTATCGTATACATTTTTATAATTCTGTTTCTGTATTACAAAGACCTCAATTTATGTTATTGCATTATGAATGTTATGTGTTAAAAACAAATCTTACATTCGTATCTATTTCCTTTAAGATCCTCTATTTTCAGATCAGCCTGTTAAGTAATCATGCAAAATTAAGGACCAAAAATAGCTACGAACGAAATAGCGCAATATCCGGGCCTTTCAGTGAGAAGTTAACATGTACACCACGCTGTCGACACAATACATCGTAAGTAATAAATGTAAGTATCATGATGTATAACTCAATTAGAGCATACACGCACCGAGAGAGTACCACATGGAGAATTACCAACCGCAGAAAGTACGATATATATATATGTTTAAAAGTAAAATGCATTACTCATTTATAACGATGATTGAGATTTTGTTTTGAAGATGCTTTTAATTCAGAATCAATGTCTGTACCTGTATTCCAAAGGGTCTATATGAATAAAGCGATGTTTTCATTCTCTCATCGGCTAAAAAGATGTTTTGTTAGCTAGAAATTCACCGACAGCTGCCGCTAAAATGTAGGATTGAACAACTATGGATTTCTTCATTACTGATTAAAGCGCCAAGAAAGCATTTTCTCGTGTCAATTTTTCGACATGAATTGTTCATAAGGAGTATCGAGCTATATTTTCATGAAGAAGTTTGTGAATAGATTATAACAAAAAGTAACTTCACCAAGTTGACCCTTTAATGAGATATCATCCACTTTACTGTTCTATTATAAGATGCTATTTCCGGTACGCGGTTTCTTAAATAAAACGCGAACTTCTTGAAGGTTCACGAAGGCTGTTTACCATGAGAGGTGCTTTTGGTGTTTTGGCTAGTTTCCAATCAATGTAGATTTAAGTAAATTGTTTTACAATCAAAGGATATTCTGGTTAATTTTCTTTCCCAAATTAACATTCATTTTCAAAGGGGTTCCGAAAATGATATCAGCTTTACATGTCATGTTTTCGTAAAACCTTTAAAGTTAAACTGTCCTTATAATTACTACGAACTGCAAATAAAGACGATATACAGTTGACATTAAAGTATCGTGTTGTGAAAATTATATATATGAAAATATCTATTTGAAATGCATGGTAGCTTCATGGGCAGCATTCAAAGTGTCCCAAACTTAGGACAATGACGTTAAAAACACCGTTTGAAAAGAGAATCACACTTAATTAGAATAACAATATGCATTCGGGGTCACCCGAATGTTATGCAGATAGGAGACATACAAAAAGTGTGTTTTTAATCCATTATTCCGACTCAATGACATCAACGTAAAACCTGTCAGTAAAGGTACATGTATATCGACTTGAAACTCGAGTATTTGACACTAAAACACATGTCAGTCGACAATCTGTCTATGAACACTAAAACACAAGTCAGTCGACAATCTGTCTATGAACACTAAAACACAAGTCAGTCGACAATCTGTCTATGAACACTAAAACACAAGTCAGTCGACAATCTGTCCATGAACACTAAAACACAAGTCAGTCGACAATCTGTCTCTGAGCACTAAAACACAAGTCAGTTGACAATCTGTCTATGAACACTAAAACACAAGTCAGTCGACAATCTGTCTATGAACACTAAAACACAAGTCAGTCGACAATCTGTCTATGAACACTAAAACACAAGTCAGTCGACAATCTGTTTATGAGCACTCAAACACAAGTCAGTCGACAATCTGTTTATGAGCACTAAAACACAAGTCAGTCGACAATCTGTTTATGAGCACTAAAACACATGTCAGTCGACAATCTGTTTATGAGCACTAAAACGCAAGTCAGTCGACAATCTGTTTATGAGCCAAGCAGTTATCTCAGCCTTTGTAAAAGAACCATTCATATTAAAACTATAACAATGTTTACACAGTGGCATTATAACCTTACTTAGTTCTGTCCTATACTAGTGCAATAGTGATTGATTGTTTGACTAATTAATTGATAGACGCACTATTGTTTTCCTTCGACTTGCGAACGCATCTTCTTGTTACTAGTTCCAGGTCAGGCGAACATGTAGACAGTCCAGTATATCAATGCCACGAAGAAGCACGTCAAACCCATCTTAATCCCTAGGTGTTAATTGTGACGATTCCGTGTCATAATCACTGGGTAGTTTGTTACCATCTGTCTTCTGTCGGAAAAACTCATTCCAACATATATGCTAATTAAACACCAATTCCTGAATTTCTAAATCGTCCGCTCACCTAGACTTTTATGTTTCATATTCTATGTAAGATGGCGGCCGTGTCATGTTTACGTAATTGTTTTGCGAAGTTATGTACTGCTCATGCGCTGACTCCAAAATAAAAACCTTCCTGTACTTTCCTGAAATGGAAATGAAAAGGTAATAAAAAAAGAATAAAATAAAATAATTGCATTTGAAATATTTAAACAAACTACTAAAATAATATATAAACAGTGCCAATTCATTTTAAATAAACCAAGTCATTCAATACAGTACTAAATCGAAGAATTTTTCTGAATTATGCTTAACAAAATATTCACACCGAATATATATACTACAGATATCTCTCTTTTGATATTTACACCCTACACATCATTCTATAATTAAATACGTTCCAGTGAATGAAAATAAATATTAACTATCTTCATAATAATAAAAAAGAAAAACAAAAGAAAAGTTAATCTACTGTTCTATTAGCAACATACAGGGAACTGACAATATTTTCCTTTTTATAATATACAATCTTACATATAAAAGTTTTCCGACCAAAACCATCCTTACCAGTATCAACAGACACAGGAGGAACTTTCGTGTCTCCGTGTTCATGTTGTGACGACATATCTGATTTCCGTTGAGCACGCCTTCTATCAGTTTGCCAACGCGAGCGTGTGTGTGAGAACAGGAATTTGAACAGGAAATATCCGAGAATTACGGCGACTACTACGGCCAACCAAGCAAACCTGCCAAGCATCTCAGTCATGTCTCACTGCTTGTGTGTCTGATAAACTCCACTGTCCCTTATAAACGGAAGACGGAAACAACGTTAGATCGGATTACCCTCCCATCATCTCAGTAAGAATCTAATCTACATCCCTTATATATATGATATCTAGTTAGGAACATCTCTTGGTTTCCATTTGAAATAAGGAAAACAAAACGTGTCTTAAATATTTTATCTTCTTGCCGGTTAAGTGAAACACTTTATAAACTACATAACTTGCAGATAGAAATCCATGCAGTGTATGTTTGACATACAGATACTGACGAAAAGATTATTTATGCTTTAAGACATAAATACAACTGTGACATTGTTCTCTTTACGTTATATATGATGTCATGTTTCATGTCTTATTATGATTATGACGTCATAAAATATTTAAATTCAACTAATTAAACAGAGACGTGATTTGTTTTCCAAGATGATTCGACGGTATTGGATAAAGATGGGAGTGAGTGGATAGAGGAGACGGCAACATCGCGTGTAGTTTGTTCTCATTCTCTGACTCCATGAAATGCGATAGAACAAATATGACTGGAAAGAGTATCATAAACCATATGTAAGGGACTCTGGCTTGTCACAGTTTTGTCTTTATATTGTAACTGGAAAGTTAAAAAAGAACTTGTTTTTTCTACCAATTTCAATTTCATTCAGTTGTATACATTCCGTTCCGTTATTAAGATATTTGTTGTGTTCCTTTGTGTAACGTCGACTTTTGAGGTCGTTCAATTGACCAAAACGGACAACAAATGACCCAGCGGCCTCTAGCAGGAATATACAACAGATGCACATTTCGAACGCTTGATCCTTGAAGACCTTCCTTATTTTTCACCACACATATCTGATTAAAATCCGCACTCGCAATCACACACACTTACTATATGTAACTAGATGAAGAACTGCAAGCCCGAATGCACAAATACGTTGTAAAAAGATGAATTTATCTCAATATTCCCAAAGGCTTTGTTGATTGTTGCATAAACAACATCTTGGTTTAGCAGTTTAGAAAATATATTTTTTTCAGTTAAATATGGATAACCGGTGATTTTCGTCAATATCTTACTTTAAATAACGTTTAGGGTAATTTCATAGTTAATATTCTAGTATTAAATTCAAGTATGCGCTCCTTCGGGGTGAAATCGTTCCTTGCCAATTTAATATTCTTACTCCTCAGATTGAGATTTGACCATCGACTTACATGGGGCTAAAATATCCTTTATTCATGAATTTCCAAATTTTATGTCAGAAAAATAAAGGGCCTGGATGCTCACTGATACGTCAAAAATTCAGATATTTACATAACAATAAAAAGTATAAAAATACAGTTATCAGGTAAATAAAATCCAATGCTTATATATATATATAATTTACATAAATACCATGACGAAGTTATAGATCGGATTTTGCTTAATTCTACATGCAATTTATTTTATGTTATCTAATAACCTGATCACTTATTGTGACCATTATTCCGGGCTAAACGTGAACATTGAGATATTGCATCCCAATAGAATCAAGTTTGAAATATGGAAGATAGAGTTCAAAAATTGGACATCATTGCAGAACATTCTGAATCTTAAATAAACGGAAAATATTTCTCGTATTTTATACTTAATCTTAAGCTTGTTTTACATGATTTTGTTTATTTCATACATTATAAGGACTGACTGGTCAGTATCACAGGGTAAACGGTAATTAGTATGCACTTATGTTTACCTTCAATATATTGATGCATATAAGAGATGATTTTTTTAACTGCTTTTTTATTTAGCAGCAATTCTCAGATGCAGTGATCATCTGTTTGTTATCTGTTTTTAGAAGTGTAGAGTAGGGACGGCTAAATAGATAGTCCCATACAGTCTCTGGCACTGAATACTCTGCAAATGCACAGAGAAAACATAGAAAAAGGTTATGTTGAAATGCTGAACTCAGTTTTCAACACACTAGTGTGTGTTCCATTCTTACCATTTATATTTCCTTTAAAAGATGCAAATTTATGAGCCTGTGCTCTGTATCTTTGCCTCTTTTTAAAAAATGTATTCCATTATAACGAAAACAAACACTTTCTTCCCATCATAATCTCACATTCAATACAAATTGTTTTAAATTAACCCGATGTATTAAGAGGTAGAGATATAATGATTTAAACACTGTGTTTGTAAGTTGTTGTTTTACATTTGAACCAAATTTGATCATCACATTTCTTGTAATGTTGTCAACGTGATCTAAATAAGGTTTAGTGCAACTGTACGTAATTTCAAACTCTTCAATATCTATGCTAGATGCGCACTTTTCTGTGTGTATATTGAGTTGTGCCGAGACAAAAACGTCATTCAAACTTGACCTTCCTTTAGCTGGATCACGACAAGTGTTTCAGATCAAGTGATTGTTTTAGAGATAACGTCATGTCACTATTATGCCAAATGATGACATTATCCTGATCACTCGGGAGGGAGATGATCGTTGCCAGAATGTTGTGCCGGTCTTTTGTTGAACATCTTCCTTCGCATAATTGAAGTTCATTCTGTTACATTCGAGTTTAATCTTCAGTCTGAATAAGCTCACGTAGTACCTATATACCTTCCTTTGATGTTCAATAAATCGTTTTACCAGCGAATTTTCCTACTTAGTTTGACACGACACCACTTTTTTTAGCTGTCAATAATGAAATCGTAAACAAATCGCCCCCTCCTTACTACGTAACTTCCGTTTTGGTTTACATATAATATTTTATAAGTAAATAAAGTAAGACGCAATATTTTCTACCATAACTCGCTAGTACCGAAACCTTTTACGCTGTAATAAAGTGCATTGTGTTCAGAAATCATGTGCCAACCAGTTAATACAAATGTAAAATATCTCTTAATTCACCCTCTCATAACAACAGAACAATCCAATTGCGTTTCGTAAAATTGACTGACCATACAATCAAAAAATACCTAGTTTATTTGATGCGATGCAGTACATGCACATGCTGCAATGTGAACGATAAAAACAATGTGCAAACGATGCGCAGGCGATGTGTTAAAATTGAACCCAGAATGAACACGTGGTTTAACAGTCAATCGTAGTTTACGGTCAAAAGTTTAATTAAATATTATTATGACCGAATGTAAACTACTCACTATGGAAACAGGGCATGGCGACCTCCTATAGCAGTACGTGCAATATGTATTAAGATTATATGATCGACAAATGGAAACTATTTTAAAAGTCGAGATAAGCGATACTTTAATGAAGGATCTAGGCTGCTGTTTTCGAGTTTTGAGAGTTCAAATTATCAGAGTTTTGAAAACTAAGAAAAAGTAAAGTTCTGGCCGATTTAAACACATCGAGTTAACAGGGGTCTTTAAGTTTTAAGAGTTAGATATAACGACGTTCGACTGTATCACTGTGTGGATTCCAATCTTCCATTTACAATGCGTAAGACGTTCCCGATTTCATTTGTGTTAAATTGCAATTGCGTTGTTCATACTGTCACCATTCTGGTATTGTGTTGCGTTATTGTATTGTAACAAAGTTATATCCCGTCTTTATTTCCTAGCTTACGTAAGCTTCCAGCCCACCAAAATTGTATTTCACAATCTATGTGTAATTTACTGGGGTTCATCGAGTCCTCCCAGCCACACAGTTGAGATAGTATACAATGTAGGAGCCATTAACCCTAGACTGACCACTGTCTGTTAAAAATAGGGATCTCTACGTCATAAGTAGGGGGGACATAGTAGCCACTCAATAGTGCAGCAACCCCCTCCTTTCATCCGGGACCCAGGCAGATGGAGCCCAATTTGATTGGTCAATAGGTGTTAATGAGGGTCGTATAAAAAGAGGTGCGCGGCTCCCTAGGGCCTGTTGAGATAAGGAATTTCACACGAGATAGATTGGATTATACACACCATTACCTATTATAGATAGCGGCTTGTTAAACGAAAATGACTCAAGCAGGACTATCAGGCAGTTGGGTAAATACATAATATGTCTTACTATTTGTGTAGATAAGTTCTTATTACTGTTATATTACCTTATAGAAGTGTTTCATAATTTCGGGGGATTTTTCTACCTTGAAGATTTATATCTTACTTCTGTCTCGTTATCTTGGGGCTTAACTAACTGTGTATAGTTACTAATTTCCCAACTTTATTAATCAACTAAAGTATTTGTTTAGACCTTATAAACTCCTTATCTCATCCTCAGGCATGGAGGGGGTGATTTTAAGCTGTAGTGTCATGTGGTCACAGGAGTGACGGCAGCGTTTAAAATCTCCAATTGGTCATGCCTGTTTACTAGAACGACAACCTGTAGAAATTCATCCCATAAAAGTGTTAGGCAGAAACCACTTAGAATTACCACCAGATTTGGTTTAACGTGTAAATGTGAAGTGTCAGTCTAGAATGGGGTAATTCTTATAATTCTTATAACTTGCGTGGAGAATGGCGAAGTGTCAACAGTGCGTCTGGATGTGTTTTGTGTATTCCACTGGATTATCGTGTTACCCAGGAACTGGATACCGTTTATAAAGAACTTGTGTTATTGTGCAGTTATATAGTGTTATATGCATAAGGGATGTATGTGATCACTGTGCGACTACTGTGTAGTTATACTGTGCTAGATTTATACTGGATTTATGTCATCACTGTGCAGTATATTGTGCTAGATTCATAAGGGATTTATGTGACTACTGTGCAGTTATATTGCGTTTAATGCATAAGGGATTTATGTGATCACTGTGCAGTTATATTGTGTTAGATTCATAAAGGATTTATGTGACTACTGTGCAGTTATATTGTGCTAGATTAATACTGGATTTATGTGACTACTTTGCAGTTATATCGTGTCATATGCATAAGGGATTTATGTGATCACTGTGTAGTTACACTATGTTAGATTCATAAGGGATTTATGTGATCAGTGTGGTGTTCTAGTGTGTTATATTCACAAGGGATTTATGTGATCACTTTGCAGCTATATTGTGTTTCAGCCATAAGGCGTTTATGTAATCACTGTGCATTAGTATTGAGTTGTATTCATACAGTATTGACAAGGTTATTGCACAGTGTAATTTATGAAGTGACTGTATTTATATTGTGTTGCAGTCATAAGGAATGCATGTGGTGAATGCGCAGTGGCATTGGAAATTCAGTACAACCAAAGTGTTGACAGTATATTGCGTTGAGTAGTTTAATTAGTTACTAGTGTTCAAGTATTTTGTGCTATTGGTGAGTTAAGTTAAGTTTTCTCCTCATATTTTGAATTGTCAGCCTATAGTCAAATTTAATCATATTTCGTTAGCAATTAGAAGAGTACGTGTTGTTATAGTGTTTACACTCGGCCAGTGGATTAGGTTTCATCAAAGGGAGTAACCAATGGTTATCACCGCCTGGGGTGGCACACGTTCTCTCCCATGCACTGTCAGGGAGTAGCTGATTAACACATCTCGAGGATCGGTACGTCTTAACTATTACGGAACCCACCTTTGTGGAGACTACGAACTTGGATATTCCCTTTTTGCAATACCTCCGATTACGGAACCTATAGGGATCAGGAACAAGACCAAGACTTCATATCTTATGTAAATAGTCGGCACACAATAAATGTACATATTTGTATCAATGAATCATGGTTTTCATTTAAGTAAGGTACCGGAATCGCTTACAAATCTGGGCTCGTAACACATTTTTCGAACCTCAAGACCAGTAGGGCCTTGATAAAATTTTAGTGACGGCATGTCAAATCGAGCCTTTGGCTCATTGCACTAGTCTCATATATATTAACAAATGAATATTTGATGCTGGGTCAATAGCCATTTTACAAGACAGGTATAGTTTAGTTAATTAGTCGTCACGCACATATGGTGGCAGTGGTACTACTTCTCACATTACAGAGTTACAGACTTTGATTGAGCAACCACTAATGACCATGGAAGGACAACTGACGTATAACGCAATCTAGACCTCCGTCAATACCTGAGGTCAAGGGTAGGGCCGTGACCGATAGGGGGGTTACGTCACAGTATATTTTTTTTAAATTTCTGTCTCTGTATAACAGATAGATATATATATTGCGTTGCGTGTGTAGAAATTGCACAACTCTTTCACGGTTGACTGGTGATATCAAACATTAACCTGCTACCTGGTACATGTAATTAACAGGTAAGTGGTACATGAAACAAGTAAGGCTGCGATGTTTACATTTTATCTTCGTGCATAGTACGTTCATGTATATGAACGTATATCTGCAGAACACGTGATACGGTCGTTTAAAAACCATTTTGTAAGCGATGTGTAAATTACAGTTAGATAAATCGATAGCCATGTATTCACGGGTCCTTTTCCTTCATATATATCAACCACGATACCTGACCCACAACTGTGCTGTATAAAATTGGAGAAAGATCCCTCCAGTACTTCCTGAGAAACAGAACGTAACGATAACAAACCTTAACTGTCAGAATCTAAAATTGACGTCGGTCGGTCATTATGTTTTTCAGAGCAGTCTCGAAAATTTACATACACATAAAGGACCAATGGGAACTTACATATGCAATTTGAAAATGATCCCGTTTGTTCTTTCTTCGAAATAATGATACAATTGGTTAAAGGACGGACGGACGAACGATAATGACATGACCAAAATCCAACATTCAGTGAGGTCAGTTTCACCTTTTTTTTTAAAAAAAACGGTGATAAAATTAGCTACGAACGAAATAGCGCAATATTCGGGCCTTTCAGTGAGAAGTTCACATGTCAAGCGCTACGCTGTCGACCGACAACACATAACGCAATCATCGCAAGCAATAATTGTGAGTATCATGATATATACAACTGTACCTCTAATTATATATTTCTGTTCACAGTTGGATTTGAATAAAGACGAGCAGGTTCAATTAGAACATGCATACACTGAGAGGATACCACAGGGAGAATTGCCAACCGCAGAAAGTACGATATCAATATGTTTAAAGGTAAAATAGATCAATAATTTATAACGAACATTGAGATTTTGTTTGGAACATACTTTTGATTCAGAATCAATGTCTGTACATGTATACCAAAGGGGCTATGTAAATAAAGCGATAATTTTCTTCTCTCATCTGCTGGAAAGACGTTTTTGTTAGCTTGAAATTCACCGACAGCTGTCGCACGGTAGCACAACTAAGGATTTCTTCATTACTGATAAAAACGCCAAGAAAACATTGTCTCGTGTCAATTTCTCGACACGAATAGTTCATGAGGAGTATTAAGCTATATTTACATAAAGAAGTTTGTGACAAGATTATAACAAAAACTTACTTCACTAAATTGTCCCTTTGAATATATATCGATATATCGTATATTGATATTTGCATTACATGGTTTCTTAAATAGAACGCGAACTACTTGAAGGTTCATGACGACTGTTTACCATAAGAGGTGCGTTTGGTGTTTTGGCTTGTTTTCGATCAATGTAAATGTAAGTAAAGTATTTTACAATCAAAGGATATTCTCGTTAAATTTCTTTTTCAAATTAACATTCATTCTCAGAAGGATTCCGAAAATGATATCAGCTTTGCATGTCATGTTTTCGTAATTATTATTAAACTTTAACTGTCCTTGTAGTTACTACCCACTGCCAAAAATGACGATATATTAAAGTTTCGTGTTGTGAAATTATATATATGAAAATATCTATTTGAAATGCTGTGTAGTTTCTTGGGCAGCATTCCAAGTGTCCCAAACTTGGTATATTGACGTTAAATACACCGCTTGAAAAGAAAGTCTAACAATAATTTATGTGGAAATAATTTGTGGGGAAATAGTATGTAAAAATGCAATTGACTACACAAGAGATACATACCTTTATCAGATGAAAATGTTTCTCTGTTTCAGCTCTTTAGCGAATTATTGACGCTTTTTAACAGACCAGTCTCGATATAGGAAAAAGTTTGGCCGCTAGTTGGTATTAATATCCATGTTAATTACACTTCATAGCAACAACATTTGGTCATGTCAAATGTCATATCTAGCTTATTTTACCTAATATCGACAGTGTTATTCTCTACAAAAAGTGCACAGTAAAAATAATTGCCAATCACTTTAAGCCGAAGACAGGACAAACACAAAACACGGTTAGAGTAAATAAAACATTGACATCGGAGGACGATACTAATATGTCAGGTACTGAAATAATACACGTAGTGAGAACAGCGACTACGCTGAATTTGTACCACTATATATATAAAGGGGAAACATGACTTAAGAGCCTTTAAAATGGTGTTAGAAAGTTTTGAACTAACTGTCTGGAATGTTAGTATTAAACTTGGACTGTCTTTGTAATAACTAACTACTGCCAATAAAGACGATATACAATTGACATTAAAGTATCATGTTGTGAAAATTACATATATGAAATGCATGGTATTTTTTTGGGCAACATTTCAAGTGTCCCAAACTTGGTACATTGACGTTAAATACACCGTTTGAAAAGAAAACCTAACAATAATTTATGGAGAAATATTTTGTGAAAATGCAATTGACAACACAATAGATACATACCTTATCAGATGAAAATGATTCTCCGTTTCAGCTCTTTAGCGAATTATCGACGCTCAGTCTCGATTTAGGAGGAGTTATGGCCGCTAGTTGGCGCTTATATCCGCGTTGATTATACTTCCTAGCAACCACATTTAGGTCATGTCAAATGTCATATCTAGCTTATTTTACCTGATATCGTGGGTTACGTCCCTTTAACACATTTCGACTAGTAGGTCAAACATTTATGGTAGCGGCTGGTGCACATGTATATGTAAAGGCTTACCTGCATGGTCACGCTTGAGTGATTGCTGCAATGTCTGTGGCGTAATTAGTTGTCTGGATCTTACTTATTTATAATCTTAACTCATTAAATCACAGTTGATTTAAAATTGTCTAAATGTCATGATTTTGACTCGATGTTTATACGGTGATGGTTGTGCTTGCATCATTTCCATCTAAAAATGGTATCGTATATGTTTTTTGTTGTTTTTGTTTTCTAGTTTGATTTTTATTAAGTTTTCACAGTAGCTCAACAGATCCTTTGTGATCATTCCCGTTTCGGTTTAAGAAACTCACAGCTACAAATGTATTTTTAAGAACATGGCAGAGGTGGACATTCCTTGTAAATACTGTTGACCTACAATCTTTAACTAGTGGGAGAAATATACGTGTATACTAGAGATGTGGTGTTCAGCGCCATTGGTCTGGTCAGCCCTGATCATAAGGCTGAGCAACCCTCTGGGGACAAGGTATATCCCTTACTGGACAGATTTGTGTGAAAGGATGTTAGCCAAAATATTGTTCTGTTGGTAAAACAATAGCAAAACTTTTAAAAAAGTAAATAAATACCTAAACGTCCATCAACGAGTATCCATATGTGCTCCGTTTTATTGATATAGGTGACCGCTCCTCACTGGAGATAATTAAAACAAAAACTGGTCACGTGGTACGTTTGACGATTTAGAGTAGCTTCGGGTCACTGGTCAATAACACAGCATAACATGTAGCTAGTATTCAGGAGCTGCAATTCCGTGTATATTCTTATTTTTCAAAGAAAACGATTGACAGTGTTATTCTCGACAAGAAGCGCAAAGTAAATATAAGTGTCAATCATTTTAAGCCGAAGACAGGATAGAAATAAACCACGGCTAAAGTAAATAAAAATTGACATCAGAGGACGATTCTGATATGTCAGGTACATAAATATTATACGCAGTAAGAACGGCGATTATCTGAATTTGCACCTCAATATCTTACTTCGTTTAAAAGGGGGAAAATGACTTAAGAGCCACTTAAATGATGTTAGAAAATTTTGAACTAAATGTCTGGAATGTTATCTACTGTAAAGTTCTGAAAACTGTTGAGGAGGTACTTGTATTCTTACTTCATTTCCAATGCAAGTTGACCTGTCCAAATATCAACGCCTAAAGAGCTTTGATTCTGAGTCAAATCTTCAATTCAATCAATTTCATATCGGCTAAATAATGAAACTTTATAATCTAGAAATTTCATCAAAATCCTAATATCGTATAGGATACTAATACACTTGTTCAACAGTTGTCGATCCAGGTGACTAGCCCCAGGACAAAACACATGTAATATTAGTGGCAGCTTAACATTCTGTGTTTCAACACTGAGGAAATATGAAACAAGCTGGTCCATTTGAAATGAAACATGAAATTAAAAACACGTGTGAATATTGTCGGTATCAGATGTTTATAACTGGGACATTTTGATTTACTATCATACAAACCATCCACCTTGAAAAAGAAATATTTTGTATAAAACAATTCAAAATAACGCACCGACAGCAGGGTTCTTTATTAAACTTTCCCGATTACACACAACTTATACATACAGAACATATTAACGATGCAATACAATATAATGATTTTTTCCATGGATCTCGAATGCCTTTTTAAATAAGTAACGTCACAAACACCGGTACACAGACCAAACTATCGAAGCCGCTGAGGCATGCAACAGGCCCATATAGGTCAAACCTAATCATATTCATTTAAATTTAATTGCCTGATTTTCATTTGACATTTACTTTGTAATTATTCATATTTGAAAACCAGGAAGTCTACAAAAGCGTGTGCCACTTAAAAGTACATGTAATGTACAAGCAGTAGAGATGACAGCGGGAAAATGTAAGGAAAACTGAAGAAATCGGTCACGTGACTGTTAAGGCAAACGCTTCAAAACAAGCATACCCGATACTTCAGAGGTTACGCCCACTTTCGCCCTCTGCATCCATGGAATATGTCATAGCAAACTCGAAGGCTTAGTGTGCGCCACCTTGTTGATAAAACGGAGAGACTTGTTTGATCCTTTGATGTTCATCAAAAGAATATATTAATCGCGTAACGGTAAAATTGGCTGGCTTTGATGTTAATTGTCGGTCCTCTGTAAATGTCAATGGACATGTATCCCACTAGCAATTGGTCATTTTTTTATACGAGACCAATCAAATAGCTGGCCGCGTGCCTTCAATGTCGCTATGACATATTACAGAAGTGTAGAAAGCGAAAATCAGCGTATTCCTTGGAATATCGAGGAGGCAAAACCACACACAAAATAGGGAACGTATCCTCCTTCTCGCTCGTACACTTTTCTATGTATTATGAACATTTCTGTGGGCACAGCTCAATTGTATCAGTCATCTAACATAAGTCATTTCATGTCGACAGTACACGGGATTTCGTTGTTATGTTAAGGTATTTTATACATGTACGTGTATTACAGGATAACACTAACATATTCTGATCTTGCTGTTTCCATGAAGTCAATTCATACAACCTTCCGTATAAAGGGGGATTTTTTTGTCAATTCCAAGCAAGCACTAGTCTGAATTCTATAAAAAGAAACAACATGATGCTCTGACCCCAAAATAAAAATAATATAGATACAAAAGGTATCCACTATTCTATAAATAGAAACAAAATGCGTAGGAATTGCGGAGCCGATGATAAAAAGACGTTATTGTAAATCGGGTGGTGACCCTGACGACAAATCAGGAGTTGTGAAACATCATGGGAAATACGACACACTTCAAATTATTTTGTTCGAGGACGAATTGATGTTAATATTGAGTTGTTTAAATTACATCCACATATTATCATACTCATCATACTTGTAACGAGCACCTTTGTGTAAAATATAGAAACAGCTGTGAAAATTGGAACTCTATATTTAAGGAAGTTACTGTATTCCGATGGCATATTGTTACATCAATTAAAACAGGCATAATAAGAAAATTACATGAAAATCGACAGCTTAGCTGAGCTGTCTAGGAAGAGAAACCCCTTTCCATTTGACTTCATCGTGACTTCATTATTGCCTGTTATCCATGACCTTATGTAACTTGGCCATTGACGCCCAACGTGTGAGGTAAAAGAGCATTGTATATGAATGAAACAAAAATAATCATGGCATAGATGACATTTATATCAGCAAATGATGTCTGACACGTTTTTGTCCATTTCACTGTCAGTGATACAAAATAGACAACGTGATTGACAGTTGATATTTTATTAGTAAATATCCATATATATCACAGGAGAGAGCAGGCTGATTGCGATATTTTATCAAATATCCGTATTTTTTTTTTTTTATTTGCTTATCTTTGGATCCAAATATGAAGGACATAAGGAAATGTATAAGACATTTATATATGATTTATACAATGTACATAAGTGTTAATAATGCTTACAATTTTTTTTACAAAACTAGCAAAACTCGAACACAACTTTTCCCAAATACCATTGCTTCGACGTTGTAATTTCCAAAATATGGTCAAAGGATTTAACACATTGTTCACACGTAAAGCGCATGGTGCCATTTCCTATCAAATTCCATAGAGCCAGTTAAAAGAGACAGCCAAATGAAAGTTTTCACAAGTAAAATGCAAAATTTATGTTATAATTAATACCCAAAGCTAGGTTTCCATCACCAAACAGTAGTAATGTCAGACAATCATGCACATTTATGTTACCTCTTCTTTTCCCTTGGAATCGTTGGAGGAAAGATGGATATCTTTTGCCTTTCAAAAACCCCTTACATCAACATAAAAAGGATTATCTCACATGTATTATCTCTCAGTGCGTGTCTTCCAAAAACTCACACACCATTTCGATGTTACCGAGTTTTTTCCTCAGTCATTCTATCGTTTGTTTGTAGATTCATTAGTCTAACGTCACCTTGTGTGGCGACTTCTAGTGTTGTTACCTTGCACTTGATCGGATCAAGGTAGTCTCGAACATAACATGTGAACTCGACAAAAGCATTGTGAAGTAATCAGCACACTTATCTGGAAGAAAACCTTCATTGACATCAATGCGAAACGTGCCAGTAAAGGTACATGTACAACGACTTGAAACTCGAGTATTTGACACTAAAACACAAGTCAGTCGACAATCTGTCTATGAACACTATCACACAGGAGGAACTTTCGTGTCTCTGTGTTTATCTTGTGACGTCATACCTTATTCCCGTTGGACACGCCTACTATCAACTTGCCAGCGCGAACGTGTGTGTGAGAACAGGAATTTGAAGAGAAAATATCCCAGAATTACGACGACTACTACGGCCAAACAAGAAAACCAGCCAGGCATCTCAGTCATGTCTCACTGCTTGTCTGTCCTGATAAACCCCACTGTCCATTATAAACGGAAGACGGAAACAACGTTAGATCGGATTACCTCCCATCATGTCAGTAAGAATCGAATCTATATCCCTTATATATATGATACATATCTTGTTTTCTAGTTTAAATAGGGCATACAAAGCGTGTCTTAAATATTTTATCCTCCTGCAGGTTAAGTTAAACACTTTATAATCTTCATAACTTGCAAATAGAAAAGGACAAACAGATACTGACAAAATAAATGGGAAATATTTAAAGACATAAAGATAATTTTGTTACATTGTTCTCTTTACGTTTTCTATGATGTCATGTTTTCCACGGGTCTACGATGAAAGCCTTTCTAACTGCTAGAAACAAACCACGATTCATTGTTATGTATGCATGTTATGTTTGCATTACATCACGATAATATTGAAGTTCGTCCTTTACCTTTTATCAACAAAACGGAATATGAACACAAAACCGGATTAACTTTATGTATTCACATGTGATTCAGAAAATTATCTATGGAAAGCCAAAGTAAATGCTCAGGAAACACTGTCCTTTTCTTCGATTACATGTACAGAGCTTTATCAACAGTTTAAATGTTTAGTTTAAGAAAACAAAATTAGTTTTTCATTATTGCTTTGTTTCATTTCAGTTATAAGATGTGCATTGCTTATCACCGCTTACGACGGTGATATTCAAGAGGCCTGAACCTCAGAGGTCCTCTTTGTACAGTAGCAACGACCAGAAGTATTTTCCTCCAATTATTACTTAGGGTTTGACTTTTCATGGTTTAGACCCTGAAACAATCATGTAACGACTGTGTTTATCCAGAAAATAAAGTATTATTTTCATGCAAAATTGTATTGCATATGTTTATCGACAGAGCCAGACAGTGTGTTGTTAATCTTAATTATCTGTTTGCCTGACCATAAGCCCCTCTCCAATTTGAGGAGTTTCCTCCTAGAATTTCATCCCAACTCCACAATGTCTTGTTCAGTTGAAACACTACTTTGTCAATGTCATTGGGTAAACTGTATCTAAAACCTGATTAATAGTAAAATCTCCCTGTTGAAAACCTAATTGCCTCGTAGATAGTAAAGATTTATCTAAAACATAATTATGTTTATGCTTGTAAACACATTTATCCGTTATTTCCCTACTAAGAAATGTCCACTGTGTTCACAGGAATAAGTGCCAATTTCTACAGGTGTCTGGTTTTCGTCATTTCGTCATTCAGTAATTTTTATTAATTTTTACTTGTGGCGTGACACCTGAAGGGATGTCACAGATGGAATGAAGTGTAGAGGGCAATAACTCTGTTTAAACACGGCTAAAACAGCTATTTAACATGACATTGAAGAAATTGTTAGAGTTTTTTAACAAATTTCACCCCTGTGACCTTGAGTAAGGGTCATTATGCAAAATTTGTCAGGCATGATGCTACCGTGAAGGCAAAGATAAAGAAATGGACACAATTTACATTCGAGCTAACAAGAGTACTGCAAGGCGGAACAATAAATACGCCCGTCGAATACCATATAGTGTTATACACTATCTTGCATTAAAATAATATTTGCATCACCTTAAGAGTGGCTAGCTAGCATGCTTTAAATCTCACCTTTCATTACAAAGTCAATGTTCGATTTTCTTTTCTAACAGTTTGTGGAAAACAAGTAATCAAAATCTCCAACTCATTAAACAACTTGATATCATGATTATAAAGCCTACCAAATTTAAAAGAAATCGATAGAAAACTGAAGAAGGAGATCTCCGGATAAAATTCAAGTACTAGAAATAAACAAAGAGCAATAACTTCTGCAAAAATAATCAAATCCATTTTTTTCGAAGAAAAATAACTATATATCATGACTATAACGATTTCAAAATTTCAAAGATTACGGTCGAAAAAAGTAGGAGGATATCTCTGAACAAAAATGAAGAAAGGCCAATAACTTTTGCAAAAATAATTGAATCAAAATTCTTTTTGTGCAAACACTACAACATATCAATATTATAAAGCGTACTCAGTTTCAAAGAAATCAGTCGAAAATTGTAGGAGATCTCCGGACAAACAAACAAAAACTGAAATAAACAATGTGCAATAACTTTGCAAAGATTGTCGAATCAAAATTCTTTTCCAGGAAATACAACATATCATGATTATAAAGCCTACATGTACCAGGTTTCAAAGAAATCGTTGGAAAAATGTAGGAGGAGATCCCCGGACAAAAAATCAAATACTGAAATAAACAAAGGGCAATAACCTTTGCAAAAAAACATAACTTCATATCATGATTATATTGTATACCAAGTTTCAAAAAGATCGGTCGAAAAGTGTAGGTGGAGATTGCCGGACAAACAAGAGTTTACGCCAGTCCGACGACGCCATACCATAATGCTCCCTTCAAATTTGACGGGCGTACACTGTATAACAAGAGGTCCATTGGACCTGTATCGCTCACCTGGTTTTATAGTCATTACAACTGAATGCATTAGTACATCTTTATATGAAATTTTCTCAAATCCAGATAAGATCTATGTTATAACCCAACTGGGGCCACAATATCTGACTTTCAACTAAACAGGGGTCTCCATTGAGTCGCCATGTTAACAGATTTTGAATTAAGTAATATGTCATATTACAGGGTGTAATTAGACAATATTTTATAAACTATATCAACTATAAGCTTTTATAAACCTAGAAACCAATTTTTAACAATTTATAAAACTACATCATAGAATATGATAATCTAGCTGTACCATTTCTTAGGACCGCAGGGATCAAATCAACTTCATTCAATTAAGAAAGGTTTGCAGGCAATTAGGGGATATTAGCGTCTTAAGCAAAATATTAGATAATTTCCCTTGTTGGGGCCCGGTCTTCCTAGCCCAGGGGTCGAACCAGTTTCATGTATTAAGGAAATGATTGCCCTCCCCCAATGAAGTTTCAGAGCAAATTTGGTTGAAATCTTCTATGACGTTCAGGAGGAGATGCGTTTTAAAGCAAATATAGCTAAATGTCCCTTCAGGGCCCCGCTTCCCTGGCCTCAGAGGTCTAACAAACCTCATGTATTTAAGAAATGATTGCCCTTCCCTAGTGATGCTTCAGACTTAATTTGGTTGAAATCTTCTCTGGCGTCAAGCAGCAGATGCATTTTAAAGCAAATTTAGCTAAGTTCCTCTTCAGGGCCCAACCCCCTGGCCTCAGGGGTCGAACCAATCTCATTTATTTAAGAAATGATTGCCCTCCCCTAGTGATGCTTCAGACTAAATTTGGTTGAAATCCTCACTAGCGTTAAGTAGGAGATGCGTTTTAACGCAAATTTAGCTAAGTTCCTCTTCAGGGCCCTGCCCCCTGGCCTCAAGGGTCGAACCAACCTCATTTTTCATGAAATGATTGCCCTTGCCTAGTGATGCTTCAGACTGAATTTGGTTGAAATCCTACCTGGCGTTTAGGAGGAGTTGCGTTTTAAAGCAAATATAGCTAAGTTCCCCTTCAGGGCCCCACTCCCGTGGCCGCAGGGGTCAAACCAACCTCGTTTATTTAAGAAATGATTGCCCATTCCTACTTATGCTTCAGACTAGATTTGGTTGAAATCCTCTCTGGTGTTTAGGAGGAGATGCGTTTTAAAGCAAATTTTCCTAAGTTCCCCCTCAGGGCCCCGCTCCCCTGGCCTCAGAGGTCGAACCAAACTCAATTATTTAAGAAATTATTGCCCTCCCCTAGTGATGCTTCAGACTAGATTTGGTTGAAATCCTCACTAGCGTTAAGTAGGAGATGCGTTTTAAAGCAAATATTGCTAAGTTCCCCTTCAAAAGTTGACGACGGACGACGGACGCTGCGCCAAGGCATAAGCTCACTTGCCTTTCGGGCAAGCGAGCTAAAAATGGGATCAGTGGACAGTTTATTATGATCATTGCTACATATCTGTATTACTAGGGTGGGAACAGATGACTGTGATGTCATATGCATGACATTTTGAAATCTTGGATGTTATGTCACAATTTATCTATTTAAGAATTAGCGTCTGTTGCTACGCTGAAGTTTGGATATGATTTCTGTTGTTCATTATGATACCAGAGTGAGTATTTATGATGTCATAGACGTCATGGTAACTATGACGTTATATAATAACAAGGTCAAATGTGATAGAACATGTATGTTGCACTTAATTAGATGCACAGAGACTCAAAGTACCATATTCAACACAAAATGCAACTTTATTGAAGAAAACGTGGAATTATGGGACTTTTCCTTTTCAAAATTATTTTGTTAAGTGTTTCAGAGGAAACTTTTGTTACATGTTTGACAGGAAAAAATTGATGAAAATATACTTCTCAAGGAATACACGGTAATCTGATATGTCGTTTTGTTTATCGTATCATTTTCTAGACATTCATGGTGGTTTTTTATTTAACTTAAAATTTCAAACCTTTCCATATCATGTTGCAGATCATAGTAACCGGACCTGGCCCTGGATTTTTATACAATGTATAAAAACAAATTAAATTGAATTTTGGTATTTGTCATTTTGAAGTGAACATTGTAAGGCTGGCTGCATCCTTTTCATAATATAAAGGGCCTGTTTCCAGTAATGTTAATTCTCCATAGGAGCCTGCCCCCGTATAATTTCTTATCTAGCTCAACTACTGTTTTTTTCTTTTCCGAAGAATAATTTTACACCTTTCCGACACCCAGATTTCATAATTTCAGTGAAAATGTATTTTTATAAAGTTGTCAATTTCAGCATCAAAGACATAAGTTCGTAAATAAAAGAAGGTTATCTCGAAATTGTAATTCGCAACATAGTATAAATTTCTTTTGATAAATATTTCCAAAACATCGTGTTTATTCATAAAACATAAAAAAAAAAATTCTCGGATGAAAATGCACTTGCAGAGACACAATTATGAAGAAAAATGCCATAAAATTGCAATTTTCTCCCGTTATATAGTTTTGGATGCAAATTTCCATCAGAAAATCGGA
The DNA here is from genome assembly GCF_002113885.1 of Mizuhopecten yessoensis. Taxonomy (NCBI): domain Eukaryota; kingdom Metazoa; phylum Mollusca; class Bivalvia; order Pectinida; family Pectinidae; genus Mizuhopecten; species Mizuhopecten yessoensis. Next base: position 125,208 of record NW_018479968.1, on the reverse strand, counting down.
TAGAGCTTTACTTGTTTCATATGTGTACCAAAAATCAGCTAATTCCATGTGGTGGAACGTTCTCATATCGCCGCCTGAATGTGGTTGTAAATTGAAAGAAAAGGGGAAATGAGTAACAACCTTGTCTGAAACCCTATTATATAGCTTATTATATACAAACTTTTATATTGAATATCAGAGCGGATATTTTCATGACAGTTTTATGATGTGTAACGACTAAATAAACAGTATCGATATAAAGATTTACACTGAGGACACCCTGATACATGAATACTGTTCTATCTCAAGTTGTCCTCTTCTGAATTTTCTGATCGTGTGGCCTTGTACATTTATCCGTATCTTCTTGTCTTTGTCTATACGTTTACGGAATCATTGACTCGACGCTAGCTATTCTTGTCTCACTTTCCTTGTTTTATTGTCCCATCTCCAAAGCGTTGTGGCTCTGTCAGGGTTGGGACCCTGACTTGTCTCACTTTCTTTGTGCCTGCCGACCACGCCACATCGAATAGATAGATTATCCATATGAAATACTTTATTTTGTTCTAAGTAATCAATCAATTCTGCGCTTCTTGGAGGTATTGAATGTGATTTATTATATTGTCTTGTTATTTTGTGTAATTAGTTGTTCGTTATTTATCACACATTTTCGCATAATTGTACCAAACTACTAAGTATTAGCTGTTTACAGCAATCATCGGTGGCTTGCTATTTTGTTACTTTATCGACGCTTCATAAACCAATCGTTATTGTTTCAAGATGGAGGGTAAATGTGTTGGAGAAGGGTGTCAAGTATACTTCAAGAAACGTAGTGGCAATAAGAACAGAAGTGCACGCAATGTAAATAGTCCACAATATAAATGGCTCCTAGATACGCTGGTGCAACAAGGATTGATGTCAGCAAAGGAACAAGCACTTATTTGCCAGAAGTGCTACATGAAGTATCTTCGGAACAAAAATCAGCCTGAACCTGAACCCGAGCAGAACCAGGAAATAGAGGAAGAAGACGACTCCCCGTCCCATATCCTGCCGTTGCTGACCCTTCATGATCTTTTGAATGGATCATCTTCACACAAAAAATGCTGTCTCTGTCTTGTTACCTTTGCAAGAAATGGAACAAAATCATCAGTCTTACCAAAACGTGCAAGACATCACCTGATCTATTCACACAAACTGTGGTGTCCCACCTCATCCCGCGTCTGCTCCATTCACCTTATTGGTAACGACTTAGATCCGTCTACAGAGGTTGTCCTTGATGGTAGAGGTTCCTTGGAATCTCAGTTACCATCAAAATCGTCCGAAATCATTAATGACCTCCTAGAGGTGTCGCACGTCCTTTCACAGAACCAGTCTGCGTTTACAATAAGCTTTTCTTCTCTTGATGACTCGGCATGCATGGCCTGGACAGGTTGGTCCAAAGATCAGTTCCTCGAAATCCACTCGCACTGTTCCCCATATCTTTCATCTGGTATATATACCAAGACTACACACGATGCTCTATTACTGTTCTGGGTAAAACTGAAAACCGACATTTCCTGGAGTCAGTGTTCTTCTCTTTTTGGAATTTCCAAGTCAAGTGTGTCCAAAACTTTCCACTCCATAGTACAGGCATTAGACACATCGATAGTCCCACAATTTCTAGGTCCGGATCACTTGACAAGAGAACAGTTGCTCGGGCACAATACTGTCTTTTCAGAAGCATTTTTTGGAGATAAAGCCACTGCCATATTAGATGGCACCTATATTTATATCCAGAAAAGCTCCGACCACAAGCTCCAGAGAATGTCCTACTGTGGCCAGAAGAAGAGAAACTATCTCAAATTCATGAGCATCGCCTTACCAGATGGCTACATTCTGGACACAGTAGGACCATTCACTGGCAGCGAAAATGATGCTACAATTACAAAAAAAGTCATGGACAAGCTAGTTACTTGGCTACAACCAGACGACAACGTTGTCGTTGACCGAGGTTTTAGAGATGTCCTACCAGTTCTCGAAGCCTCTGGCCTCAATGCTAGCATGCCGTCATACCTGAAACCCGGTCAAAGTCAACATTCTGACGTCCAAGCAAATCTTGACAGAACTATCACCAAATCGAGGTGGATTGTGGAATCCTATCATGGTCGTCTGAAACACTGGACGTTCTTCCGAACGCAATTGGTGTCTAACAGCTTTATCAATGTCATCGAGGCTTTGCTTCGAACCGTCACAGCCTGTCTGAATGGTATTAGAGGACCGATCTACCAGAGATCTCCAGAGAGAGATGCCAAAGATAGGCTAATGGCTGAACGTATGAAGGACCGTTTGACAACACCGAATGGTTTAGCTCAGAGAGTCAAGACAGATCCGGATCTATCTAGACGGGCAAGGTCCGAGTTTGTCAAGATGGATGCATCTTCCGTACTGTTTCCCCGTCTCGATCTTGATTACTTGAGAACCATTACGTGTGGAACGTATCAGATATCTCTGGCTCCTGGTTACATCGCCGAACATTTAAGTGATGACGGAGACTATGAGGTGTGGCTTTACCAGCACTCCCCAGACCTTCTCCGATGTCAAATACATTCTCGACACAAAAGCCAAACGAAATATAACGTTTGGATACGGTTCACCGTTTCACCCGATGTTGAGGCCCCAATAAAGGACTACTACTGCCAGTGCCCAGTTGGAGAGAGAACGATGGGAATGTGTGCGCACATCTCCAGTATCTTGTACTACCTTGGGTATTACAGGACGCTGGAAAACCCTCGACCATTACAACCACAGGTAAAGAAATTCCGACAAAACTTGAAATAGTTTTCCATGCGGCAACGGAGTGCATATGTCGAAAGTATGTTTGGGGCTCGATATGAAAGATCCCCGTTACCATGTGACTAACCAAACTTATAAATATAGGTATTATACAATCGCCCGTAGCTATGAACACTCCCGTAAATGCGAAAACCAACCAAAATCATAAGGAACACGTTTTGTTTGTTGTTCTGTCTATTTGTCAGCCAATGTCTTCAACCACGGGGACTTGTGAAGTAGCCATCTTGGATTTTTTTTATGAAAAAGTGTTTCTCTCACTTTTTTTCATATCTGTGTACATATTCTCAACATACCGAGCAAATACTCTCGTTTTTTTGTTAATTATCTAAAGAAAGTCGAAAATCGGCAATTCAACCATAGGCTAATTCAACCCAACATTTGAAAATGTTCCACCACTTACATTTTGATGATTTTTCCTCTCATCAATAGCATATTACGTACTGTTTAATAGGATAAAAATTGGTTTGCATCCAACGCCCATAAAAGGGTGTATTCTCTAAAAAACACAGTTTTTGTGTCTAAAATGTTATCATCGAAAATGGCATTTTTGAGATTGTTTCTTCCATAAAACAGCCAAATGGCGCGATGGAAACATGATTTTTTGTCACAATCATGCCATGAATGTATTCTTTACGGTGACCATCATTTGATTAGATTTTCATTAATATTTTACATAACATGCACATTTTATCAACACTTAGACAGCTTCTGAAAGGTACAACTTTGAGGAGCCATAAAAAACAAACCAAGTGACCTAAATCTTTATACTTTATAGATTTGTGAAACCGGCCCTTTGTATTTGGTTCAAGATTTCTATTTGGTCAGTCTGTTTACTACTCCAACACAACCTTCAACACATGCGAAGTTTGTGAAAAAAATTAATGTTGAACGTATGCTGAATTGTGACTGAGTATTTTGGTTAGCATGAAAGTGATGTTTAATTTAAGAGATGTTTTGGGAGAAACATTCCTATTTGTGAGGGTCAAATTTTAGGCTAAAAATCAATTTTCTGCATTTAAAAAAAGAAAAAAATGATGTGCCATGGTTTTCACAATTTAAGTCCTAAATACGAGGAGAACACCTTTTTACACAATTTTCACTTCTGTATTACAATTGCAATTGTGATGTACTAGTTTATACATTATTTTTATATATAAATCATCCTCGATTTCCAGGTGCTACGCTCACTTTCGCTCTCTACACCCCTGGAATATGTCATAGCAAAATTGAAGGCTCAGTGTACGCCACTTTGTGGATGAGACAAAAAGACTGGTTCGATCCTTTGATATAGATTAAAAGTATCTCGCAGTCAAGTAACGGTACAAATTGACTGGCTTTGAGGTCGGGCGTCTCTCCTTTGTAATCTTCAAAGGACAGGTATCAGCCTAGCGATTGGTCAGTTTTGTTACCCGAGACCAATCGAACAGCTATCTTCGTGCCTTCAATTTTGCTATGACATATTCCAGGGGTGTAGAGAGCGAAATTGAGCGTAATCCCTGGATATCGAGGATGTACATGCATGCAAGTATCTTTTGGGCTTGGCAAAAGCACTAGTCCGCTCGTCCTGAGGAGCAGATTTTGCTGACAGACGTGTGACTTTTATTGTCATCTCGTCTGTCGGACGAGTAGATTGTATGTACTCGGGTTACGATATGTATGATTTAATTCACTTGAGTAAATTATACAATTAGTCACATCTAATTATTTGAGACTGTAAGTGTTTAATGATAATATTTAAGATATGAGGTATACTCTTCCGTCCTGTTACTTTGTTATCTCATGTTACTATAAGCTATGTCCTGTTACTGATAATAAAAATTGAAATACGAAATTATGTTTCTTTTAAATTGCTATTAACTTTTCAAATATTGAAATATTGAAATATTGAAATAGTATGTACATATCACATTGATACTTTTTGGTTTGTTGTGGAGTTGTCAAAAAGACCAAATCAAAAATATGAAATACGAACATTCTGGTCTCAGTCTAGCTGTTAATTAAATTAAAAAATAACTATGAAATTGTACATATATTTTTGAAACGATAAAATGTGAAATCAATTAGAATATTGATATTTTATCACAAAAATAAGTTAATAGGTATATTTAGCCAGGTGGCGTAGGACTAGTAGTTAGCGCCTGATAATTGCAAATATATGTGCAATAGAAAATATATATGTGTGCAGTAAAAATGTATTCGAAAAAAAACATATGTTCAAAAAAAAATGTTTGTATTCAATAAAAAAAAATATTTGTGCAATAAAAACATTTATTCGATAATTTGCATTCTTGGAAAACATCGTTTGACCTCAAAGGCAGCTTGCTGTAACGGCGTGTTTGATTGGATGATAGGGAAAACGAAAGTACAATCTTGATCCTAAAACGCTTCATTTGCCAACACTTCGGACAATTTGTTTGGTCTACAACAGTGACGTATACACTATACATCTATGACATTCATGTATCTCTCCTCTTGAATTAACAGAAAGTATAGTAGATCCCTCCCTTCTGTAATTCGAGAGGCAGATAGCTGTAGATGAACAACTATATATGTACCACAGAGATTCGTTAAAAATGTCTAAAATACACATACTATACTGATATGGGTCACAGCAAAACCACAGGGGTTCGTTTCAAATGTCTGAAATACACATATGCTATACTGATATGGATTACAACACACACCTATGGCAAAACTAAGGCTAAGCCTAACGAGCCCCTGTGACAGAGACCCAGAACTCGCGCTTATATTTATGCTATAAGTATGTAACAGGAAAGAGAATAGTGTGCTTCCACCGGGGATCGAACCGTCGATCTGCAGGTTCCTAATGGGACGCTCTACAATTGAGCTAAAGGGAAATTCCCTCTAGCTCGAAGCTAGAAGGCAACCTTAATCATGTGTCTAATTCAAATCTGCCATAAGTATAATGACTGTATTGCAATAATGGATATTAATTTATAATTGCATCCAGTATTAGGTCAGGAGACGGATATTTGTGGTGGACGTCCCTTGGTATACCCTTTTTTTAATGAAATATGTTTAACCAATAGTCCTTGGGTGGTGTGTAGGCGCAGTGGATAATATTACCGCCTTTCACCAAGGTGGCTGGTGTTCGATTCCTTGATTCCTGGGTTTTCACCGGGACTTCCAGTTTCCTTCCACATTAAGACACCCCACCCCACGCGGTAACACCCGAGCCGGTAAGAGGGATTAATATAATTTGAAAAACTTGTGTCATAATTGTTGTAAAAATGAATAAAGTATACCCCGGTAATATTTTGTCCTTGGGTGATAATACTTGGCCTGTATAATTTTGTTATAAACATAGAACATGCTACATGTATTTGTTTTTTAGCTCACCTGCCCGACGGCAAGTGAGTTTATGCCATGGTGCGGCGTCCGGCCGGCCTCAACTTTTTTCAGTAACCAAAAGGCCTAGGATGATGATATTTGTCAAGAAGTATGCTGGGATGAAGTGCTACCAAGTTTGTTCAAATAAATGACCTTGACTTATATTCAAGGTCACAGGGGTCAAATATGCTTAAAACCTTTAACATGGTTTATACAAAATTTTGACCTCAAAATTTAAGGACTTTTCAAGGTTTTTTCCAAGACAAGTTTTGAAAATTCAAGGGCTGTTTTATATCACAAAATAAACAAACAATTTTAATGAACAACAAGGCCTTGAGGGGCTGGGTTTGAAGGAAAGTCATCGGCATTCGTGTTCGTATTAGGAGCTGAGTCAAGGTAGGTCTCAATGTACTTGCCTTGCCGTGGAAGTAGAGGGTTTGGTATAAAAGTCTGTCAAAGCCCGAGTCGAAGCGGTCCCCTAAATTTTCATATGTTTTGACTTTTCATATATGATGTCAGGGCGTATTCCCCCATCTTGCCCAGATCGATAATTTTGTTACACAGCGAGCACATAGCAGAAGTCCTAACACCCTTGAACTCCCTAACCCAAAACATTATGGGATCGTCAAGCCATTTACCGTTAAAAACACACTTCCCCATCGCAATTGTTCGGTTCTTGTTCCCCTCCTGTTAACAATACTCTTTATGCGCATGACCATTTAGGTCCATATGTCAGTTTGACTACGAGACTTCATACTCAATTCAAACGCAGTAATGATACGAATTGAAAAAGTAAAACCGGAAACTTCATAGGTATATTCTTTTCCGGAATTAATAAAAAATATGATCTGCAATTTGCAAATTAATCTTTGAAAAAAAATAAAAAATTTGCGAAGAATGTTTACAAAATACTGAATTAACATGATGAAAAAGGAAACCAAACTAACTTCACTGATTTTTAAGGATTTTTCAAGGCAGACATCAAATTCAAGGGACTTTCAAGACCTGTGCGAACCATGTTTAAACAACTTCTGTTCAAATGAATGACCTTGACTTATATTCAAGGCCACAGGGGTCAATTATGTTTAAAACAACTTCTTCTGAATAACCTAGTGGCCTAGGGTGATCATATTTAGCCAGTTACATGCTGGGATGAAGAAGCTACCAAGTTTGTTCAAATGAATCACCCATTTACAAGATCACAAGGGTCAAATATTTTGAAATCTTTTAACAATTTCTGAATAATGTAAAGGTCCAGGGTAATGATATTTGGCCAGTACCATGCTGATATGAAAGGCTATAAAGTCTGTTCAACTTATGTCCTTGTTTGACTTTCAAGGTCACATGTGTCATATGTTTAAATCTTTCAATAGATTATTTTGAATCAAACACTGGTATTTTGCCTGTAGCTTTATTTTAGTCCACTTTTAAGAAAACAAGTGTAAGATTAATACCAGGTGAGCGATTCAAGCCCATTGGGCCTCTTTTTTGAAATAAGTGATATAAGTGACCAGTGATCAATCTACAATAGTAATGGTGTCATATAAGATAAGTATCCCCCATAGGATAAGTATCCGGGTACTAAAACTGGCCATTGGATAAGTCTCCCCCCATAGGATTAGTATCCCCCCAAATCATATTAAAACTCTTACTGTACAAAGGTGTTGAATATATTGATTTTATCTAGTAGGAAGTATTAATGAACATTATTTTTAAAGCTGGAGGCTTACAAGAAAGTTTTGAGGATATACAATAGGGGAATGGGATGTGGTGCATTAATGGTTTATGTTATAGAGCTTTAATTTAACTAATTGATATAAAATGAATATATATATATATTTAAAATATATATAGTGATCTATAAATGTCATAATCATGACATGCTGAGTTACAGTAAACATACATGCAGTTTGGTTGCCAATTAACTTTTTTTAGCATTTATATATACAGGTATAGGTGTGTTTAATGTGTTCATCTTCTTGCCTGGTGAGGCGTCTTTCACCTACAATGACAATGGGGAGGGGTGGGGGCAGTCATGAATGGAGGTGTGATAACTACACTCCACATGCTGGCCATGGCCTTGACATGTGTATATACAGATAATAAGTGTTGTGACAAGTTTGATAAGAGCAGGTAGAGACTGTATGTGTATTAATTAACTCTTATGAAATAACTATGCCTATCTATGTGAAAACAAAATTATCATTAATTGTCATTAGTTCAGTGTTACCTGCACATACTCACATTGCTTGAATACAGAGGCAGGACGTTATAATAGCATTGAAAGATCTCAGAGGTTATGTACTCATTGTTTATTAGATGTGATTGAGGATGAATTCAATTTTTTGCTGATATGACCTTATCAAATAAAATGATCTTTTTATCAAATATTGAGAGTTGAATTCAATAAAAGGTACTACTGGCGTAGTTCATCTGCCTTCAAGTAAACACAGCTATTAACTGTACAGAACAATAAGGAACTATTAATTTAAGTTTATTTTTGAAGCAAAACAATTGAGATGATACTTAAGTAATTATACATTACTACATGATCTTATACAGCATTTTCTTTGCACTGATTGTACGCCATGACATATCATGTAATTTGATTGATTAGCTGATGAGCAAAATTGCTCATGGCCTAATAAATAACTTGAATCATATATATTTAACTGCATATGGGTAGATATAATTATGTGGTGTTACATATAATAAATATATATATAATATGTATAAAAAAGAATTAATATTTTTGTGAGATATTGAAAATAATTATTTCATAGAACAAGAGTCCCAATGGGCCTGAATGGCTCACCTGATGTTACGGTATTAATCTTACACTTGTAATCTTAAAACTGGACTAAAATACAGCTACATGCAAAATACCAGTGTTTGATTCAAAAGAATCTATTAAAAGATTTAAGCATGTGACATATGTGACCTTGAAAGACAAACAAGGACAGTAAGTTGAAGTTATATGTAGTCTTTCATACCAGCCTTATGCTTCTGGCCAAATATCATTACCCTGGACCTTTAGATTATTCAGAAGTTGTTTACAGATTTGAGTTCTTTTACCCCTGTGATCTTGCAAATGGGTGAAGGTACATGTAGTTCATTTGGTAAACTTGGTAGCCCTTTATCCTAGCATGCTACTGGCCACATATACTATAATAATGATCACAATGATGTTTACAAATTCAGCCTTTTCTCATCATCTCTTCTTTATTTTATCAAAACTGTTTTGGAACTGGAACTAATAAAAAGATGGCAAAGAAAAAGAAGACAGCTGAGGACAAAGTACTCCACGAGATTTCTAGGTCACAGCTCTTCTCCACAAAGTCTATAAAAAAACCGTTCAGGACGCAGAAACTGAGAATACACTACGAGGACGACGACACATCAAGTCAATCTAAGGAGAAGAATAAAGGACAGAAAAGGATTTCGGCATTCTATCGGGAACTCACAGACACTGGCAAATCTGCTGTTAAAAATTTCAGGGCTGGTACCTCATACAAAGAAAGGAAAGAGATGGGCATGACAAAAACGTCAACAGGTAATAAGAAAAACAGTTTTGGTAAAACCTTCAGCCTTCTTAATGTTAATGGATGTATGAGTGCGATTGTCATTTGGGCATCTTAGTGGAACTTTCAACTATTCTAGCAATCCATGTAATGTTCAATGTAGAAATACTGTTAATGCTACTTTTAGAACTAGTAGGCACCTTGCATGAACCAGGTTTTATTGTGAAAAATTCGGACACTGGTCTGATTAAAGCAGTCCATTTTCGACATCTAACCATTAACAAAAATCCCGGTCATTTGTGACACTGTCAATTGATAATACAATTACGGTGACTAATTCTCAAGGCCCCAGGTTCTCAACTGGGAGACGCAATTCCCTGAGTCAGTCGAACAAGTTACACTTCCTTATATATTTCATCATCGTCATACAACGAGTGTATTTACAAGTCTTAGTTTCCTAAAGGAGAACTGATATTGGCACAAACTAAAGTTTACCAGGATATTATTTACATGAAACACTTGACTTTCAAGTACAGTCATGTCTGTGTGTTCTGTTTAAATCCATACACATACCCTAGTTATACAAGTGGCCCAATGGGCCTGAATCGCTCACCTGGTATTAATCTCACACTTGTAATCTTAAAAGTGAACTAAAATACAACTACAGGCAGAATATCAGTGTTTGATTCATAAGAACCTATTAAAAGATTTAAACATATTACGCCCGTGACCTTGAATGTCGAACAAGGACATTAGGTTGAACAGAGTTTATAGTCTTCCAACCCAGCATGCTTCTAGCAAAATATCATTACCTTGGACCTTTTAGTTATACAGAACAAATCATTTAAGGATTTAAACATATTTTGACCACTGTGAACTTGAATATGGGCAAAGCTCATTTATTTGAACAAACCTGGTAGCCCTTCATCCCAGCATGCTACCAGGCCCAATATCAGTACCCTGGGCCTTTGGGTTATTGAGAAGAAGTTGTTTGAAGATTTTAATACATTTGAACCCTGTGACCTGGAGAGTTAGTTAAGGTCATTCATTTGAACAAACTTGGTAGCCCTTCATCCCATCATGTTACAGGCCAGATATCATTATCCTGCGAATTTTGGTTATTGAGAAGATGTCGTTTGAAGATTTTAACATATTTGATCCTTGTGACATTGAAAGTGGATCAAGGTCATTCATTTGAACAAACGTGGTAGCCCTTCATCCCATCATGTTACAGGCCAGATATCATTATCCTGCGAATTTTGGTTATTGAGAAGATGTCGTTTGAAGATTTTAACATATTTGATCCTTGTGACCTTGAAAATAATTTAAGGTCATTCATTTGAACAAACATGGTAACCCTTCATCCTAGCATGCTACTGGCCAAATATAAACATCCTTGTCCTTTTGGGTATTCAGAAGAAGTTGTTTAAAGTTTTTAACATATTTGACCCCTGTGACCTTGAAAATTGGCGAAGGTCATTTATTTGAACAAACTTGGTAGCCCTTCGACTCAGTTTGCCTCTGGCCAAATATCATCACCCTAGGCTTTTTGGTTATTAAGAAGAAGTTGTTTAAAGCAAAATATTGACGTTTGCCGATGGCCGATGGCCGACAGACCGACGACGGACGCTGCACCTCGGCATAAACTCACTTGGCGCTTCGGGCCAGGTGTGCTAAAAACATTTCCATATAATGTAGAAGACCACAGTATACGGGCCAGGCCATGGATTTGTATACAATGTATAAATTTGTATAAAACATTTTTTTTACTAAAATTGGTATTTGTCATTTTAAAGTGAACAGTGTAAGGCTGCATAATTTTTCATAATGTAAAATTTGTATTTGGTTTGAGATTTTAATTAAGTCAGTCTGTAATCTACTCCAACACAATTACATCAAACACATGCGAAGGTTGCGTAAAGAAATTAATGTTGAACGTATGCTGAATTGTGACCGAGTATTTTGGTTAGGATGAAAGTGATGTTGAATTTAAGACATGTTTTAGGAGAAAAATTCCTATCTGTGAGAGTCATGGTTAGGGTAAAAATAGGGTAAAAATAACAATTTTCTGCATTTTTTAATGTATTTTTTAAATTTTTGATGTGTTATCTATGGTTTTCACAATTTAAGTCTTAAATACAAGGGAGAACACCTTTTTACACAATTTCCATTTCTGTATTACAATTGCAACTGTGATGTACTAGTTTATAAATCATTTGTATACATGTACGTGGTTTAGGCCTTATCCTCTTGAGAACTACGACTTCATACAACCCTGTTTGGAACCTCCGGAACCATCAATATGATAACCATATGACCTATGTCCAGTCTATATGACACACCAATTGACTCCTTCTATTTTTGGGGTTTAAAAAATAAATGTAGATGGGGTTGTTCTGATATGTTACAAAAGCTTAATGAAATATAGCCCACTAGACTTGTTTGCGTGTTAGCCTCTATGTAGGCTAGGGCGTTTGGTGACAGTTTGATGTATTAACAATGGGCCGCCGTGTAGGCGATATGAGTTCGTACCAAGTGAAAGCTTGTTATACTAAAGTATCTACTTTTACTAGTTGTCACTGTCACCAGTTTATATATCATGTATGCGGAAATATTACACCGAAAGATTGCAGAAAGTTTGAGTAAACATATGTACAATCATATTTATACATACAAGCGTCGACAAAAGGTATCTTACCTTTATTTTTTCTGTACAATGTTGGCCAACAAATCTAACTATTCGCTATCCTCACGGTAACTTCAAAAAACGGACTATCGACATATGTCATGGCCGATTCTTCTCTGTGAGCCTCGCTGACGTCGTATTGTATAAATGTGCGATATCGCCGATCGCGAATTTCCACTGCGTTCACAGGAATAAGTGTCAATTTCTACGGTGTCTGAATTTTAACAAAAGGTAACTCACCTTTGCCTTTTCTGTACAACGCTACCCAGCAAATCTAACTGTTCGCTTTCCTCACGGTAACCTCAGAAAAAAGGACTATCGAGTTAAGCTGTATAGCAGGCGACGATCTATAGAAGCACGGAAAGGAAAATAACTTATAATTGGACAAGTATCGGATTGAATTTTCGATGTAGAGATACGATAGGCTGTTGGTTGGTTTGATTGCACCATGTGCCCTTTGAGGAAGTGGCATGTGTTGTTGTGTTATATCACAGACTGCGATGGTCTTATCTATAATTATGTTGTTATACATTCCGGCGACTACGTATAATAGACATTAATTAATATTATTTCCGGGTCCATTAAATTTGTATGGTTTTATCATGTTATTGAAAAAGACAGGTAATTTGATTTCCATGAAATATGAATAAATTATCAAAATGACAGTCCGAGATGAAACTATCTGAGGTTAAAGTTGGTGCCTTATTTGTTATTCATTAGCCATCATGCAATAATGAATAAGGAACTACGTAAACCTAAGTTCCTGTTTCGTTTTCAGGGTAACCTATTTTGACGATTACTTCAAATTCAGTAAAATAAATATATATATGATGTATTTTATACTGTATACTCCTCGAAACTAATTTATTACACAAATTAGCTACGTTTACACCAAATTAAGTCATTAACCCATGGTCCGAGGGTTAAAAAAAAAGTCATCTTCAACAGCGCATCTGGTGATTCTGAACATTCACGTGAAATGTTAGACACAGAATATCTGAAGTCAATAAGATATTTTTTAGCAAATAAGGTTACGGCACTAGCGAGTTATCTTAAAAAAACCCTTGAAAACTTGAAAAAAACATTAATGTATCTATTTTGGGTATAAACCGGAAGTGACGTATAGTGGAACGAGGGGAACGATTTGAATCCTACCGAATCGGTGTCATGTCAGACTAAACACACATGGTGCAATGCTGCAAACTTCATCGAAGGTATATCCATGTACTCTTTATTTAATACTGTAGATGACCGGGGGATACGACAAAATACACCTCATGTGTGGGATGGAAGAGGAACAGCTAAGGAGAGACCGACAGAACATTCTGGCACCGATCATATCACTCCCTTGTATTCCGATTTTGTTGTTACAAAATTCAATTAATTATTTTTTCCAAGACAAAAAGGCGACCAAAGCCATGACTGAACGTAAAGCAGTTATCTATATTCTTTCTGTTTTGCATCTGGTGCTTTAAGAAACATTACTTGCACTAAAATCTATAAAGATATCCACGCTAACGTCACGAGACTTTTCACTGGGTACATTTGGTGTACTTAATGTCCTTGACCCAGTCAGTAAGATTCCTCTGACACCTCGATGTCTAGGAATGTGACCATGAAACCGACGACGTTCTAACCCTATGTACATGTATACCTGTTTATCTGTCTACTATTACTTAGATCCTTAATAGACAAATTATGGTGTCTTATCTCGCATAACATGTCAAGTTTCGTGAAAAGATATGATATGATAGACTATGTCACTTTTAGTTTTTGGACGGTAAAGGTAACCCCAATTCCCATCCCCTTTCGCGGGGAAATGCACATTGGATTTGCCATCAATAATTGCCGTTCAGTAGTTAAATATCAGGGGAAATTTGTTCCAAAATACAAATATGTTTAAATATGTTCAGAACGAATAACTTATCGTGACGTCACAGTTAACGATGAGATTGAGTATTGTTTATTACCTTTACACTAAGCCCTGCTTTCTGATTGGTTGTTTAGTGCAAGCATAACAAAATGTGATTTATCGCAGTATTTTGCATTTGCCACTAGTCTTTCTTAATGTTTTTATCAAATTAATAAACACAATGTATCATATACACTGGTGCGAACTACATTTCTAAATAGTATGGTTTCTAACATGCCAAAAGGTTATTACGGTATTTCCATACATTGCGATCTAGGAACTCATGTAATAAATAGACAGATTGTCACTATATATGATCATGTCGAGACCATCGGACTACTCACCTTTCAAAGTCGGGGTATTTATAGACTGTCGATTTGGAACCGTGGGTCGTGAGAACACTCAAAACATCACACAACATAAAGATTGCTAAATTATGCAAAGCACATGACAACATCAACTGTGATTGGCGTCGTGTACTACCAAGTCTAAAGAGCTGATATTAAATTACATCATTTCAGCTGCTCGTCGAACGCAGAAAACAATAGCAACCCGTCATTAATGTCATGTAATGAGTAAGGATGCATTTAGTACATTCAATTATCATCGGTCAGTGTTGTTTATTTTCAACGAAGCGCCATAAAATTTTATTTTTTTAAATCACGAACTACTGTACGATGATGTTGTCGTGAGCTAGATAAAAACAAAAAAATGTACCTTATAACATCAATAAACAAAACCATAAAAATAGAAAAGGACAGAGTTTCGTAATATCAGTATGTTCTAGTAAGCTGTAAACACCACGTGCGGGGTCTCGTGTTTGTTTGACACGTGAGAGATAAGAGTGACCATTACCTAACCGTACAGTGCCTGTATATATAACGGTGGTCGGACTCGGGAACTAGACTCCACGAACAAACTCTACCGAACAACATGAGGGTCAATTTGTTATGCCTGCTGGTCAGTCTTGCCGGAGCTGTCTCAGCTCTCTCCACTGGTCAGTCAAACTTGATACAATTGGCCAGCAGTCTTGGCGCCAACACTTTGGTCAGCTATGTACAACAAGCTGGACTGACCGATACTCTTGCCCACGGCGGTAAGTGATCATACATCACTGTCTTTCGTTGTTATAGAAGGTTAAATGTTTTTGTACTATACTTCGTTATTATCTTCTTTGTAAGTGTACTGCGATATGGGACTCTTATCCACTAGAGTTCCAGGCGAATATAAGAAAGACTTGAAATCGTTAATGTCAGTGGTAAGTGTTACAGTAAATATCATATGTATTCTCACTCGTATCACAGAATCTGATTATGCTGTAATGTTCTACCAGACATACTAGGATGTGCGATTGTTTAAATATAGCTGTTTGTGTACAAATGTAATTATTCATTGACCGTTCAAGTTTAGCACGTTCTGAAACTGCTCTAGACTAGTACAAACGCTGCGTCATTCATTGTAACTTACCTGGTCACGTGATCAGAAATTGGTCAGTTCAGACCATTTACATGTATGATAGACAGACAGCACCGCCTCGATACCCCTCGGTTCAATCATTCCTCGCCCACAGTGATCGTAATTCAAGACCCACCATCCCCTTCTCCTTTCGTCAATGCGTCTCCTTCGATGTATCACCCGACCAAACCAGTGTTTATGTTTTTTACAACAAAGATGAAAATCCGAAGATAACGTTTGTTTAAATTGATTCGTAGTAGGTGTATCGACTAGAAATCAATCTAATATCAGCAATATGAAATAGGTTTAATGCAATGTCTTTACCACAGGCCCATTCACCATCTTCGCTCCATCCGATGACGCATTCAATCAACTTCCGCCAGATGTGCTTAATGCCCTCAAGCAGAATGTTTCCCTCTTAAAAGACGTGCTCAAATACCATGTTGTTCGCGGGGACATCCTTTCGTCCGACCTCATCAATGACTTCGTGTTGCCGACGTTGTTGCCCTACCGGAAAATCAGAGTTAACATGTATCAAAATAACACGGTGAGTGACAAGTGACTGTGTACGTGCATAGCCAGTGTTTACACGTGCACTGTAGTGAAATGTGCATTTCAAAGACAGGACCTGATTTCAAGTTTGGGATTTACTCATTCTTCCTCATAAAAAAATAAGTCACTTGTTAATGCGTTTATATCGACACACCCGACTGTTTTATAGATGTCGCTGTTGTTTTAATTGAGATCCACATGTTCAGGACGCACACGTGATCAACTGGAAAATGCTTAAAAATGTAGCAACATACTTTCACGACATACATAAATCGTCTAATGAAGAACCATTAATCACCACTTACAAGAAATCATATTTGATGTGTCAATGACATTTTATATTAACAGGTGGATGGTAAGGTTTATTACATCCTGTTAAACTTATGCAATGCTTGTTCCACTTCTGTAGATAGTGATGATGACCGGAAGTAGGGTTACAGCAGTCGACAAGATGGCAAGCAACGGAATCATACACGTGATAGATCACGTGATGTACAACATCCCGGACCATAGCATCCTCACTTATGCCGCATCCCAGCCAAACCTCGGACAGCTCGTGTATAATGCCATCAGAGCAAACCTTCAGACCACTCTACAAGGTAAATACAATATAAACCTTCAGATCACTCTACAAGGTAAACACTATATAAAACTTCAGACCACTCTACAAGGTAAACACAGTCTAAACCTTCAGACCACTCTATAAGGTAAAAACCAATATAAACTTTCAGACAACTCTACAAGGTAGACACAGTCTAAACCTTCAGACCACTCTACAAGATAAAAAAAAAAACAATAAAAAAAAATCAAACCACTCTATAAGGTAAAAACAGTCTAAACCTTCAGACCATTCTACAAGTTAAACACATGCTTAATATTCAGACTTCTCTACAATGTAAACACAGTCTAAACCTTCAGACCACTATACAAGGTAAAAACAATATCAACCTTCAAACTTCAAACCACTCTACAAGGTAAACACAATATAAACACTCAGGCCATTCTACAATGTAACCACAGTCTAAACCTCCAGACCATTCTACAATGTAAACACAGTCTAAACCTTTAGACCACTCTACAAGGTAAACACAATATAAACCTTCAGATCACTGTACAAGATAAAAACAGTATAAACCTTCAGACCACTCTACAAGGTAAACACTATATAAACCCTCAGACAACTCTACAAGGTAAATAAAGTCTAACCCTTTAAACCACTCTACAAGGTAAACACAATATAAACCTTCAGACCACTCTACAAGGTAAATACAGTCTAAACCTTTAGACCACACTACAAGGTAAACACAGTCTAAACCTTCAAACCATTCTGCAAGGTAAAAACTATATAAATCTTCAGACCACTCTACAAGGTAAACACTATATAAACTTTCAGACCACTCTACAAGGTAAACACAGTCTAAACCTTCAGACCACTCTACAAGGTAAATACAATATAAACCTTCAGACCACTCTACAAGGTACATACAATATAAACTTTCAGACCACTCTACAAGGTAAACACTATATAAACTTTCAGACCACTCTACAAGGTAAACACAGTCTAAACCTTCAGACCACTCTACAAGATACATACAATATAAACTTTCAGACCACTCTACAAGGTAAACACAATATAAACTTTCAGACCACTCTACAAGGAAAATACAATATAAACCTTCAGACCACTCTACAAGGAAAACACTATATAAAACTTCAGACCACTCTACAAGGTAAACACAGTCTAAACCTTCAAACCATTCTGCAAGGTAAAAACTATATAAATCCTCAGACCACTCTACAAGGTAAACACTACATAAACCTTCAGATCACTGTACAAGATAAAAACAGTATAAACCTTCAGACCACTCTACAAGGTAAATACAGTCTAAACCTTCAGACCATTCTACAAGGTAAATACAATAGAAACCTTCAGACCACTCTACAAGGTACATACAATATAAACCTTCAGACCACTCTACAAGGTAAACACTATATAAACTTTCAGACCACTCTACAAGGTAAACACTACATAAATCTTCAGACCAATCTACAAGGTAAACACTATATAAACTTTCAGACCACTCTACAAGGTAAACACAGTCTAAACCTTCAGACCACTCTACAAGGTAAATACAATATAAACCTTCAGACCACTCTGCAAGGTAAACACTATATAAACCTTCAGATCACTGTACAAGGTAAACACAGTCTAAAACTCCAAACCGCTCTACAAAGTAAAAACAATATAAACTTTCAGACCACTCTACAAGGAAAACACGGTCTAAACCTTCAGACCAGTCTACAAGGAAAGCACAGTTTAAACCTTCAGACCACTCTATGAGGGAAATGCAATATAATCTTTCAGACAACTCTACGAGGTAAACGCAGTCTAAACTTTCAGACTATTCTCTAGGGTACAAACAATATAAACCTTCAGGCCATTCTACAAGAAAAACACAGTCTAAACCTTCAGACCACTCTACATGATAAATACAATATAAACCTTCAGACCATTCTACAAGGGAAACACAGTCTAAAACTCCAGACCGCTCTGCAAGGTAAACACAGTCTTAACCTCCAGACAACTCTACAAAGTAAAAACAATATAAACCTTCAGGCCATTCTACAAGGAAAACACAGTCTAAACCTTCAGACCACTCTGCAAGGTAAACACAGTCTTAACCTCCAGACAACTCTACAAAGTAAAAACAATATAAACCTTCAGGCCATTCTACAAGGAAAACACAGTCTAAACCTTCAGACCACTCTGCAAGGTAAACACAGTCTTAACCTCCAGACAACTCTACAAAGTAAAAACAATATAAACCTTCAGGCCATTCTACAAGGAAAACACAGTCTAAACCTTCAGACCACTCTGCAAGGTAAACACAGTCTTAACCTCCAGACAACTCTACAAAGTAAAAACAATATAAACCTTCAGGCCATTCTACAAGGAAAACACAGTCTAAACCTTCAGAGCATTCTACATGGTAAATACAATATAAACCTCCAGACAACTCTACATGGTAAATACAATATAAACCTTCAGACCACTCTACAAGGTAAACACAGTCTAAACCTTCAGACTTCTCTACAATGTAAACACAGGCTAAACCTTTAGATCATTCAACATGGTAAACACGATATGAAAGCACTTTAGCGATATACGTGTAATAAGGACATATTCTGAGAACGTTGTAGGGGGAAGTTCAACCAGAACACGCCAAAATGTCTGCGAATTTAGAAAAACCTTCACTCAATTACCAAGTTAACACAGGGAAAAGTTCCGGACCTCTCCAGAACGTAAAACCCGAAAACAAGGCAAAACTTCAGACCTCTCCAGAAAGTAAAACCCGAATACAAGACAAAACGTCATACCTCTCCAGAAAATAAAACCCGAATACAAGACAAAACGTCAGACCTCTCCAGAAAGTAAAAGCCGAAAACAGGACAAACTTTCAGATCTCTCCAGAAAGTAAAACCCGAATACAAGACAAAACGTCATACATCTCCAGACAATAAAACCCGAATACAAGTCAAAACGTCAGACCTCTCCAGAAAATATACCCGAATACAAGACAAACCTTCAGATCTCTCTTGAAAGTAAAACTCGAATACAATACAAACCTTCAGATCTCTCTTGAAAGTAAAACCCGAATACAAGACAAACCTTCAAATCTCTCTTGAAAGTAAAACTCGAATACAATACAAACCTTCAAATCTCTCTTGAAAGTAAAACCCGAATACAAGACAAACCTTCAAATCTCTCTTGAAAGTAAAACCCGAATACAAGACAAACCTTCAAATCTCTCTAGAAAGTAAAACTCGAATATAATACAAACCTTCAGATCTCTCTAGAAAGTAAAACCCGAATACAAGACAAACCTTCAGATCTCTCTAGAAAGTTAAACCCGAATACAAAACAAACCTTCAGATCTCTCTAGAAAGTAAAACCCGAATACAAGACAAACCTTCAAATCTCTCTAGAAAGTAAAACTCGAATATAATACAAGCCTTCAGATCTCTCTAGAAAGTAAAACGCGAATAAAAAACAAACCATCTAACTCTCTAGAAAGGTTATGTATATAGACGCAGTCAGAGCAATTCTTCACACTATGCAGTACAGGAAAATTATCAAAATTTAAAAAAAGGCATTCCAATACAAACCCTAAAAAGATATAAGCTAAAGTATTTTTCTAACTTACGACAACATAAAATGTCTTGACTTTTGGTGTGAATATATTGACCCCCACATCGAAATTATTTCCTGTTCAATGCAAGTTTCATTGAATGTCCGAGCTGCTCCGAAAGAAAAATTACGATGCCAAAAGTTAAATTCAACTATTAGTAACATGTATCCCTCTCTATCAATATATTCCTGAAAATGTCGTATGTAAACTCGAGTTGTTCGCGTTTACTGTTTGGCAGGAGGTCCATTTACCGTGTTTGCCCCCGTCGACTCTGCCTGGTATGATCTCCCGCCAAACTTCCTGAACACCGTCTTTCTCAGCCTCAACAAATCGCAAGGTATTTAAATTTATGTTGTGGTGCCTTGGAGCTTTTAATGACTTTAATGCTTGCGACGCTTTTGGCGGAGACGGAATCAGCCACACCAACTCAGATATACTACAGACACTGTTCGTAACGTTCTTTCATTTAATAATTGTTTATTTGTGATTTTGAAAATTAATGGTTTCGGCTAGCAAACAAGGTTGCTGGATCGCTCATGAAGATATTAGATATACAGTGAACGTATTAAAGAAAATGTCAGCACATAATCTAGAGTATGCTTAAGTTCATACAGTGTTAATTCCATGTGAATGCAAAGTTACAGAAATGTATCTTAAAACAAGAACAGAGGTTTGTCGAGTTATGTATTGTTTGTAAATAAAGTATATGTATTTGAATGAAGGACACACAATGCTTTCATTGGTCAATACTTATTGACGGGTGTATATGGCATATTGTTTGTTGTTTACGAGACATGCAAGACGGAAATATTGATACACATTCTCACTCAGTAATGATTTTTTTTTAAATGTGCAAATTAATATTTATATCACTATTGTTTGAAAATTAAAAACCTAGCATTTGATTAAATTGCGATACATAACTTGTGCACAACTTTATAAATCCAGCGGAAGATCTTGATTTTAATTTGATTGCCAAATGTTGACGTTCGTGCCTTACAAGTATTTCCAACAGCAATAATAAAGAAAAACCAAACACCCCTCCTCTTCTTCTTGAAAAACGGACTCTTTGTAACTGAATAAAACTTAAAGTAATTCTCATGTTTTTGATAATACATGTACAACCGTCAAGATTGACAAGAATAGTATTATTGATTTTTCCCACTATTACATTTCTAAACAAAACTATTTATTTGGTACAAGGTTACGTTATAATAATGAAAAACATCCATTTCAAATGATCAAAACTTAAATCCTTTGGAAATACCGGATTGATGACGTTTTGTCATACAAAATATAGATTGGGACATTGTTCAAAACTCACACACACTGTAGAATGAACCTTTTAAACATAATTAAAGTAACCCAATTATAATGTTACTTATTCAATATCTATTTTCAGAGCTGTTGGAATACCACGTGGTCAGCGGGACGTACTATAGTGGCGGACTCGTAGACGGACAAAAGGTTCCGACTGTGGCGGGCGGGAATCTTACGGTACAGATCAGCGGAGGTAAGTATTATGCAGGGTGTACTATTCTCAGGAACGCAGGACGGACGCACCATTTATTATCTCCCTTTACCTGGGATAATGTACAAAAACACAGCTATTATTGTTACACACATTTTATAAAAATGATGCATTCAGCTTGTAAATGCAGAATAACACGACGCTATAGATACATTGTAGCCCTGTCCTCGGTGATTTAAATGTTACGTGTTGGTAGTATTTGGGACGTTTCGCTGTAAGGGGTGTTAATCTTTAAAACTCCTGTTCATATTGTCATTTTGGTACTGCTTTTTGCAGGTCAAGTTTTGATTGACAATGCTCACGTGACTCATGCCGATATCAGCGTAACTAACGGAGTGATACATGTTATTGACAAGGTGATGGTACCAGCTGTGCTGAGAAACATCACGTGATCACTGAAGTTTATACATACCATGCATATAATAATTTTCTCATCTTCGTCATTGTTATTTGTTATTAATAAAAGAATATACTCATTGACATATCCACGCAGTTATTATTTATATGAGTAACTCGATTTAAACTTTAGTCCCGACGTATACATTTTGTATGTTTATGAGCGTCCTTTCTAATTGAGACAGCTGAGTAACCCCAAGTTTCCGCGATGAAGCGTGTAATCAGTACATAACTCTATAGAGTTAAGAAGGATGACGAAGCTTACATTCGCTGACATTGAGAATGTTAAGAAAACTTCGATGAATACCATAAAACAAGCTATTTTATAGCTGCTTCAAGAATCTAGCTAGATAACATAAAAATGCATGTATACAGACAATGCAATTCACAGATCGATGCTTACTACTTTTCTCTCTAAACCCGGAATGTGTTGCGAGCATACGCGTGTCCTGGAGGAGGAAGGTTAATGCTCTGCTTGGAAAGGCGGTATGTTGATTAATCGGCAAAATCTGACAAATGTTTGAATTTATAACAAAGCTGTACTGTTTCCCCTGTTCCCCAACAGCAAGACCAGCCGTCTCCAAGCAAGTAATAGTTGTTTTTACGTTTACCAGCTTGGCCTCGTCATGATGACGGCAGTTGCAAGGCCACGATATTCATAGTAAAATGGAAAGTTTTACCAATTTTACAAAAAGACATAGGTAGGGATTAAATGATCGGAGTTACATATTTGTAAGCTTGAACCTGTTACCAGCTAAAATAGCTTAGCTTAAACAAGTAATTTTTTCGTGTTACATTTGAACAAACTGACGTAAAAAAAGGCCAAATATCCTGACCCTATAAATATACACCTTCCGACTCCTAAATAAGATCATTATAAAGGTTTACATATTGATACATATACAATGTATTTTGAAAGCTGTTTTACGTGAGAAAAGGAAAATATCCATTTAGTATAAAACGAAATACACTTAATTGACTATTGACTTGTCACAGCTTTGACAACAAAACAAAATCAGTCAAGACAAGTTGCAACCGACGACTTAGTATCGCTGAATTATTTAGTGCATACCAGAAAGTTCAAAAAGAATCAATAAACTATTGCTGGCTTGTTTAACTTGTCTGGTAGTCAACACATTCACAAGACAATAGATAAGGTCATGTTGGTGACTGGATCGATACACCATGTACGTTACAAACAGTAATCTGTAACCCCTAAATAATGGTAGATGATATAACTTCTAAGTCCCGTTATCCTCCAATTAAGTCATTTCTAACCCGCTAGATCGCATAAGAAAGAAATACAGATTCTATTGGAAATATGCGACAAAAATAACGGATGATATTTAAAGGAATGATTTTAAATCAATTATGATCCGAACCCCCTATGAACGCTGATTGAGATATCAATGAATTTAAGCTAAATATGTGTGAATCATTGCCGGGAGCTGTACAGATCGTTAGATTAAACAATATCTTTTATTTAATTACATGCCGTCATTTAGTCATTTGACCGAATTCCTGATTTTATGTGAATTTTTACAGTTTCACTGCAGTGCATCACTATCCGTGATCGCCGCCATTTTGTTTTCACGTCGTAGCGGAGCGGGCAAATTTGAAATCACTAATCGATGATGTAAGTGTTGTAGGTCATTGTGTTTTATAATTCATAATCCAATTGGCATATCACAGCTCTATTTGTCTAAAGAAATACATTAAGTGAGTACTCACATCTTTTTACAGCTGTTTTAAATACATTTTCACTCTGCTCAATCGTGCTGCTTCCATGGTTGTAATGTTGACAATCACGCCTCGATCGGCCGTTATCTTTGTATTTCTTAAATACCGCACAGAAACGAGTTTTGACAATTCTAACAAGTCAATGGGACATTATTTAGCAAATCTGCAATTTTAAGTAGTTTCGATGACAAGTTGCATTTTTCCGTCTCGGCTCTGTGTTGTCGTTCCGGCGACGGAACACTGTTTTGTAAATAAATCGGTTGTCTTAGTAACGCCGCCATCTGGCCTCCACAATTCCTTATATGGAAATGTGGAAGCACTAAATTATATAAAAGGCGGTGCAAACTTCTGCACAGGAGCTCATTCATCACGGCATCGGATTAGATTCTTGCACCTTTCTAACTAGTGTCATCAGGAGTTATCTCCCTTGTTTTAATAAGCATAACTTATAAGGTAAGTGTTCAGCTAAGAGACTATTGTACTGTTATCTTTATTACAAGATATTTGGTTTTAATCTTGTAATAGAGGAATTGATGCTTTCATCAATTTCCATAACTTTTAGTGTTAAAATCTATTTAGTTTATTGTTAGTAATTATAGTATTTTACTATATTCCTAGGAGTCTATTGTACTCTTACATTTATAACAAGATCTTTAGTTGGAATCTTGTAAAAGGGGAATAGATGCTTTGATTATTTCCCATAACTTCCAGTGTTAAACTCATCCAGTTGTTGTGAATAAGTATAGTATATTACTATAAAAGTCTATTATTCTCTTGTATTTTATTACAAGATCTTTGGTTGGAATCTTGTAATAGAGAATTTGATGCTTTGATTAATTTCCATAACTCTCCTGTTACTATAAAGTTATTTTTAGATATAAAAGTCTAATATTCTCTAATATTTATTTCAAGATATTTGGTTTGTAATCTTATAATAGAGAAATTGATGCTTTGATCAATTTCCATAATTAACAAGTTACTGAAACAAGTATAGTGCTTAATTATAAGAGTCTAATGTTCTCTTATATTTATTACAAGATATTTGGTTTGTAATCTTATAATAGAGAAATTGATGCTTTGATCAATTTCCATAATTAACAAGTTATTGAAACAAGTATAGTGCTTAATTATAAGAGTCTGGTGTTCTCTTATATTTATTACAGGATATTTGGTTGAGATCTTGTAATAGAGAAATTGATGCTTTCATTAATTTCCATAACATAAATAAATACATTTCAAGAATCGCAGAGTTTAGTGTTTTTATGAATTAGAGAAAGTATTTAATGAAATACTTTCTATTGATTTCACTGTAATAGTTATTTTTGTTACTATCTAATGTGTGAATGTTAGATTACTACTGCATTAGACACGGTATTATTAGATTATACCTTCGGCACCAAGCCATACTTTATTGTTGTTATTAAAATATTTATCATAAAATCTATTACCAATCATTGCAATACAATACTATTGTATTCTGCCAGTGATCATTGATACGTTTAGACGCTACCATTGAGATAATTGATACAAGTACTGGAACATCCTCTTGATTGTAATATTTTATTGTAACTGTAACAAAAGCAAACAGAGTGAGAGCTAAAATACCGTATTGTATCTCTGTAACAAATAAATCTTATGATATTATCAGAATAAATGTATTGCACTTGATTTGAGGAGTTATTCTTTGGCAAACTTTGCTAATACGACGATCTGTGATCATCACTTCCCACGACATACAGTAGGCTTGAGGACGACAGTTACGTTTCAGTAATTAGTGGTTTTATGTCTTGAGAACCACACGATAATCAGAATCTCAGAATCTTTATCATACATTGATTTGCCTACCGAAAACAACTAACTTTAACAAAGCTATCAAAATGTTTACTTGCAAGGCGTAAACTCTGTGTGAAATACTGGTGTAAAGGGTCTGAAGGAATCGCCTCGTGAACGTTTATGAATTAATTATGATTCAATCACATTTACAATAAATATCTAAGCATTGAAGAGCATTCTGTTCTGTGTTATAGGACCATAACACGGAACAGAACGCGGTGTTATGCATATATTTACTTTTTTTTAATAATTATTTTTATGTTAACAACACTCATTTAAATTCAAATTTCGTGTTGTTTGTTCAAGAGGTAGAACAGTCCATGGAATTGCTAACGGAATGTTGTCTCGTGATTTTCCGCGTAAAACAATATGGTTCGTTGAAATAAGCACAAAAATATCGATATAATGTCCATAATTTAATCAATTGATATATTCAATTCACATTTTATGATTGTCTTACGTAAACCAGCACTCTGATCAGATATGTACAAAAGCAGCCATCAGATCAAAAACGTATAGACCAATACTCTGATCAAGTACGTATAAACCAACACACTGATCCGTTTCGTATAGACAAGTACTCTGATCAGAAAGGTATAAATCAGCAATTTGATAAGATACGTTTAAACCAGCACTCTGACCAAATACGTATAAATCAGCACGTTGATCAGATAATTTAAACCAGCACTCTGATCAGATACGTATAAACCAGCACTCTGATCAGATTCGTATAAACAAGCACTCTGATCATTTACGTTTAAACTAGTCCTCTGATCAAATACGTATAAACCAGCGCTCTGATCAAATACGCATTAACCAGCGCTCTGATCAGATACGTATAAACCAGCACTCTGATCAAATACGTATAAACCAGCACTCTGATCAGATACGTATAAACCAACACTCTGAAGAGATAGTATAAACAAGCACTCTGATCAGATACGTATAAACCAACACTCTGGTGAAATACTTATAAACCAGCGCTCTGATCAGATACGCATAAACCAACACTCTGATCAGATACGTATAAACCAGCGCACTGATCAGATACGTATAAACCAGCACACTGATCAGATACGCATAAACCAACACTCTGATCAGATACGTATAAACCAGCGCTCTGATCAGATACGCATAAACCAATACTCTGATCAGATACGTATAAACCAACAGTCTGATCAGATACGTATAAACCAGCACACAGATCAGATACGTATAAACCAGCACTCTTATCAGATACGTATAAACCAGCACACTGATAAGATCCGTATAAACCAACACTCTGATCAGATATGTATAAACCAACACTCTGAAGAGATAGTATCAACAAGCACTCTGATCAGATACGTATAAACTAACACTCTGATGAGATACGTATAAACCAGCACTCTGATCAGATTCGTATAAACAAGCACTCTGATCATTTACGTTTAAACTAGTCCTCTGATCAAATACGTATAAACCAGCACTCTGATCAGATTCGTATAAACAAGCACTCTGATCATTTACGTTTAAACTAGTCCTCTGATCAAATACGTATAAACCAGCACTCTGATCAGATACGTATACACTAGCATACTGATCAGATAAGTATAAACTTACACACTGATCAGATACGTATACCCTAGCACTCTGATCAGACACGTATAAACCAACACTCTGATCAGATATGTATAAACCAACACTCTGATCAGATACTTATCAATCACCAGCACACTGATCAGATACGCATAAACCAAAACTCTGATCAGATACGTATAAACCAACCCTCTGAAGAGATAGTATAAACAAGCACTCTGATCAGATACGTATAAACTAACACTCTGATGAGATACGTATAAACCAGCACTCTGATCAGATACGTATAAACCAGCACACTAATCAGATACGTATAAACCAACACTCTGATGAGATACGTATAAACCAGCTCTGGTGAAATACTTATAAACCAGCGCTCTGATCAGATACGCATAAACCAATACTCTGATCAGATACGTATAAACCAACCCTCTGATCAGATACGTATAAACCAACCCTCTGATCAGATACGTATAAACCAACAGTCTGATCAGATACGTATAAACCAGCACACTGATCAGATACGTATAAACCAATACTCTGATCAGATACATATAAACCAGCACTCTGACCAGATACGTATAAACCAGCACACTGATAAGATCCGTATAAACCAACACTCTGATCAGATATGTATAAACCAACACTCTGAAGAGATAGTATAAACAAGCACTCTGATCAGATACGTATAAACTAACACTCTGATGAGATACGTATAAACCAACACTCTGATCAAATACGTATAAACCAGCGCACTGATCAGATTCGTATAAACCAACACTCTGATCAGATACGAATAAACCAACACTCTGATCAGATACGTATAAACCAACCCTCTGATCAGATACGTATAAACCAACCCTCTGATCAGATACGTATAAACCAACCCTCTGATCAGATACGTATAAACCAACCCTCTGATCAGATACGTATAAACCAACACTCTCATCAAATACGTATAAACCAGCGCTCTGATCAGATACGTATAAACCAGCACTCTTATCAGATACGTATAAACCAGCACACTTATCAGATACGTATGAACCAGCACACTGATAAGATACGTATAAACCAGCGCACTGATCAGATTCGTATAAACCAACACTCTGATCAGATACGTATACACTAGCATACTGATCAGATAAGTATAAACTTACACACTGATCAGATACGTATACACTAGCACTCTGATCAGACACGTATAAACCAACACTCTGATCAGATACGTATAAACCAACACTCTGATCAGATACTTATCAATCAGCACTCTAATCAGATACGTATAAACCAACACTCTGATGAGATACGTATAAACCAATACTCTGATCAGATACATATAAACCAGCACTCTGACCAGATACATATAAACCTTGTGAAGAGGACCTGGTGAAGCGACTAATGATAAATCTACACAAGATATTTTAACATGGTTTTACGCCGCGTGTCAGTAAGATATTTACATGGATATTCAATATAGGGTAGAAATAATTTAATGAAGTTTTAATAAATGCATTTTCGTGTGGTAATTTCCCTTTAGCTGTTGGCCGTTAATGATGTTTCATTTCTAATTGGATAAAGATGTAGGTTTTTACTAGCCACGTTTTTTTTTA
The DNA here is from genome assembly GCF_002113885.1 of Mizuhopecten yessoensis. Classification (NCBI taxonomy): domain Eukaryota; kingdom Metazoa; phylum Mollusca; class Bivalvia; order Pectinida; family Pectinidae; genus Mizuhopecten; species Mizuhopecten yessoensis. The sequence continues at coordinate 96,045 of NW_018479968.1, read as the reverse complement.
TTTATTTGTTAAAGTTTATGATACGTACCTATCATTCACTGAATCATTTTGTCCGGTATGTTTGTTATTACAATGTAAGATAGTTATTGTACAAATCGCAGTCTTAATTACCAACATCGCTACATAAGTGATTTCAGCATATCAAAATATCAATATAGGCCAATTAATAATTCATCCTTATTTAACTTGTGACAGAATAAATTATAGCCACGCAAGTTTGAAAATCTCTCTCCGTAAACGTCTGGCGCTTAGAGAAACAAAACATTCTATCGAACATTGTCGATATGTGAACATATCTTTAGAATCTACAGGGAACAAATGAAACTGTTACCTTTAGCATTGTACCTGCAATGAAGCTGAGCTAGATTTCTTAAAAAAAAAAAAAAATCGTTAGGATCAGCGAAACAATATAAAGACTTATAAATATACCACGGTGGATATATAGATACACTCAGACATTTTCGGATCAAAGAGTCTATTAACATATGATATTACTACAGTGCTAACTGAAGATGAAACATCACACGTCCAGCGTCAAGAGAGGAGTTCTGTTGATTCTGCTGATAATCGGGGACTTGCCAAAAGGTGAGTAGGCATTCACATTAATCTGGGTTTTTTTCACGCACACTAATACATTTTAATAGACGTGTGTACCACATGCGATGTAGAGATCAGTTACCCTTCCGGGGCACCTAGAGTAGCGCACTGGTTTAAGTGTATATTCGGTTTGTGTGTGTGTGTGTTTAGATGCCTAGATTGATGTAAGTGTATAGTTTTATCAACCAATGTTGTATTCATATAGACGCTTAACTCACATAAAAGTTTTATATTCTTGCTCCAAAAACTCAATTTATTGAAAAGAAATCAACACATAGTTGTTTTGCTTATCGATGATGTGTTTGCAATTCTACATTTGGGATATATAGGTTTCGTTTACAACTAATCATAATGAGCTTGTTTTACGAACATTTATGTAATAACTCTTATGTTACCAAAAGTGACCACAACTAATATTGTATATTAAAAGAAAGGGGCAATAAATAAACCTGAATTTGATGTGTATTTAAGAGTTTTCTCTTATCTATCTTTACTAATATCTTTCTAAAAACTGAAAAAATAATATAAAAAAATGATCTTCTACAATGTCAATTAACTTAAACATTGTAAGATGAAAGATCAGACAATACGAAAAGTTTGATTCTTTTTAAGTATTTACAAATCCATGTGTACACCGAATGTTGTGAACCAATGACTCTAATTTATCTCAGCATATGTTTATGCGATCCTGTCAATTCATTTTATAAACTTTAGGTCTTGTGGCACATCAGTACATCAATATGTTGATACATTACATAATAAACGATGGCACGACAAACAGTGCAAACTGGGGAGTGTATACGTAGTACATACATGAAAATCTAATTAGATTCTCAATTTATTTGCTTCCAAAATATATTTACCAAGTTGACACAGTTCCTTGGATTTGATAACACACAATACTTGTATAAATTTAAACATATATTTTTTTCCAGTAATATTTCTTTATATATTGACTTCTTAAATTTTGATAGGTATTACATATAAGTATAAAATGGTATTCATATTCAGGGTTGACCGTTAAGTTACCGTGTTGGAGGCTTTCGTCAATACCGGCCGTCACGGCTGAATTACGCGCACCAGTGATAATGTTTATAGTGCTAGTGATATCCATCAATTAACACGAAACACGTATGATGGACGTTACCTAGGATACAATGTACGTGTTTACATTCAATCAATACGAGGACCAGGTGCAAAACATATATAATTGACTTTGATTTTCGATTTTGGTTAGTATTACCCGTCAATCATTGTGCCTAGATAACATAAATGCTGTCTTGATTATGACGTAAACCTCATAAGAAATAGTTGACAGGTGAAGACGAAAATGTTTCTCCAAACATCAGCTACCATGCAGATTAACTAAGTGTTACTTGGATGCATGGCTTTTGTTTCAACAATTTTAAAAATTATCTTCAACCGAACCTGCTATTAATGTTAACGTAAATATTTTTTTGTACGAGTAAGATACACGTAGTTACTTTCCTACTATATCGTTTGATTAATTAAATACAGATAAAACAGAAAAAAGGGATACTGTACGCAATAAATAAATCAAGTACATATACCGTATGTGGTCCGGAAAACAATTTAAATGAATACATATTTAAGTGTAATACGGTTGTAATGCCATGTTATGTTATTTTATTTACTAATATACTTAAATATCTGGGCATTTTTAAGAAACATGGTCAAAAGGTTACATCGTACCTGTGTTTAAAAAGAAGTGATACGAACGATGTTAATTATCACAGAGGCATTACCCGTGGAAGCTTATTAAGGAAACCTTTTACATCAATAATTAATAGATTCTTGGTTTTCAACAAACAACACAATAAAATTAGGGATGCCCAGTTTGGTAATCAATATCATCAATAATTAATAGACTCTTGGTTTTCAACAAACAACACAATGAAATTAGGGGTGCCCAGTTTGGTTTTAGGAAAGGTTTGTCGACTATTGATGCAAATGACTTTGAAATGCTATTTTTAATTGATCATTGCCCATCGATAGAACTATGAATGTTGAATATATTCTTATTTTATTTCTGTACGCAGACGATATGGTAATAATTTCAGAAATGCCAGGATGTCTACAATCAATGTTAGTTCTCTAGAAACTGATACTGAGCAATGGCGACTTCCTGTCATTGTTAACAAACAAAAGGTCATGTGTTGGTTATCTGAAAAATGAAGAAATTTGGACATATAAAGGTTGTCAATCAGTATTGTTAAATTTCAATGGGACGTTTAGAAAAACAAAAAATAATTTCAGAACAAGGTAGAAAGGCATTTTTTGCAGTAATGAGTATAGGTAAACACAGTTTTGTTTCTAATACTGAAACTCAATTGTCTGTGTTTGACACATCTGTAAATAGTATATTAAGCTATGGTGCGGAAATATGGGGTTTTCATAAAGCCCCTGATGTCGAGAAAGTGCATACTATGTTTTGTAAGAGATTGCTTGGCGTACGTAAAAGTGTTTGATACCACAGTCTGCTTAGAACTTGGGAGGCATCCTCTATCATTGTTAAGGAAATTCAAAAACAAAATAAGTATTGGATGAAATTGAAAAGAACTGATATTGTATTTTAAAAAGAAGTCATAGAGAACAAGGATAAAAGAATGCTGAATATCAAAGTTGGGCTATACAGGAAAAGCCTAGAGTATATTTGGGAATATGATACTGACTACTCTACTGACGACAACAAGTTGTATTCATTAATTAAGGCAAGATTAATTGATAATTGTAGACAAGAATGTGCAAAATTAATTAAAATATCCTCGAAAGCAAATGGTTATAGATATCTTTACGATAATTTTGATCCGCAAAACTACCTGCGTAAACCAATACCAAACGAATATCTGAAAGAAATTATCAAAATCATATTATCTGCTCATAACTTAACTGACGAAAAAGGGCAATACCAAAGCATTGAGCGGAAACTTAGAGTGTGCATTTTATGTAATTTAGGTGATGTTGAAGATGAGTTCCATTTTATTCTTAAAATCCATTGCTTTTCTGATTTTCGAGAGAAAAAAATCAAACCTTACTACATCAAAAAGCCAAGCATGTTTAAATTGATAGCACTGCTGAGTGTAAAAAGTACAAAATAAGTAGCGAAGTAAAGAAAATATTAAAATTGGAAATTCTAGAAAAAAAACGATCATTATAAAGAGCTATAGTTGCACTTTTCAAACATGTGATAGTGTTCTTTTTGTAATTATTGTGTGGGTTTGTATAATGTTGTGTAATGATATTTTGTATTATGCACTGTAAATATCGTAAATTACTTAGTAACTGGTGAGTCGAAAGACTTCAAGTGAGAAAAACGACTTATCCAGGAAGAGTCAGTGGTATCAAACATAAATTTCTAAAACAGTTTGGTTCCTCTTTTCATGTCTTGAACTGGAATTTTGATACCTTTTGTTAACAATGATTGTTGACGTGTAGGTAACGTGTTTCTTACATGAACGCATTCTATGACAACTGTTTTTGCAGTGATTTTTTCCCGAACCCTACCAACAAAGTATTAGTAAAGTGCCTGAATTGAATCGTCCGTGTTAACAATCATTGACCTGTCAGATGACCTTCTTAAGTATGACGTCATCTCAGTGTGATGCATGACGTCCTAAATTAGTCATCTTAATTGGCGACAGTCAGCGAATGGTATTGCTAAAGTGAAACAAACCATTATGAAACAACCTTGTTACATACTAAACAACTTTGTTACATACTAAGAGTGTAAAAAAAGTGCATGTTAGGTCTCAAAAAAATCCAAATTCAGAGTTGCTTCATCACTTGGTGTGATTGATAAAGTTTTTGTTGAAAATCAATTTTGAGATCAATATCCTTGTCACTTTTTAGAATTTGTTCTTGTACATTTTGTTAACATTTTTTTATAGATTTCATCATCAGACTTTCGTTTTTACATTGCTTTTAGTGAGTATTTCATACTCTTTTTAGAATTCTCGTAAATGTAAAGGTACAAGAAACATAAAACAAAAGTTAACACTGTAAATGGCTATTGGATATACTGACTAAAAGTGTCATAAATTGTCATGAAGATGTTAATATTTGTCCGAAGTGCTACAGTGTACATAAGGTATCTGCGCAAAAGAGAATATAAAACAAAACGTTTCGAAGATGACACTTATAGTTATTTTCCTCTCTTAACAATCAAAGACCTGTTTTACGGGTTCTATTCACATAAAAAATGTTGTGTTTTAACATTTTTAATTCGAAGGAAAACAAATCCAAACTTCTGCGAAAGATTTTCCAAAGAATATTTGCTCAAAATCCATTCGTACATGGCCCCATTTCCGTCTTCTTAAGGTTATATCAAAGTTACATAAAAAGCTCTTTTACTGTTTTGTGGTTAAGATGAAAACTGATATCTCTTGGAATCAGTGTTTCGCTCTTTTTGTCATTTCTCTGTCTCGTATTTCACAAACCAATCGTTCTGTAGTACAAGCATTTAATAAATCTATAGTTCCAGTGTTCCTTGGTCCTGACCATTTGAGTAGGGAACATACTTTTACACAATACTGTTTTCTCAGAAAAATTCTTTGGAGACAGCGTAATTGCCATACTAGATGGCACATATACTTATATTCAAAAACGTGCTTACTATAAGCTTCATGGAATGTCTTACTGTGGCCAGAAGGAGAGTAAGTATCTTAAATTCATGAGCAAAGCTCTATCTGATGGTTATATTTTGGACACTGTAGGACCATTCTCTGGAAGCAAAAATGATGCAAGTATTACAAAATAGCATCATAGACAAGCTCACATGGTTGGAGCAAGACGACAATATAGTCGTTGATCGTGGTTTTAGAGATCTCCTGCCAATGTTAGACACATCTGGTATTGTTATCAGTATGCTCTTATAACTTAAGCCTGGTCAGAGCCAACACAGTGATCTACAGGTTAACATTGACAGGATACTTACTAAATCTCGATGTATTGTAGAGTGTTATCATGGCCGTCTTCAGCATTGGACATGTTTTAGAACTCAACTGATATAAAATTGCTTCATTGATATAATTGAGGAAATGCTAAAAAATGTGACTGCATGTCTTAATGGAATACGGGGACCAATTCATTAAAAATCCTTGGGAACTGACAAAAAGACAGAGAACTCTCACAACAAATGAAGTTTCGACTTACAAAAGCAAACTGTTTGGCGCAGAGAATGAAAACAGAACCAGTTCTTTCCAAAAAAGCAAAGTCAGAATTCGTAAAGATGGATGCATTCAGAGCTTAATTTGGAAATTTGAAGACTATAATGTGCGGCACCTACCAGTTACCATTAGCTCCAGGCTATATCAGTAAACGTCTTAGTGATGATGCAGATTATGAAATATGGGTGTATCAGCACGCTCAAGACCTCATCCGTTGTCAGATTTGTTCCAGACACTAGAGCTAGAATATATATGATGTTTGGATTCAGTACAAAACGACACCAAATGATAATATTCCAATAAAATAGTACTACTGGCAATGCCTAGTTGGTCAAAGATCAATGGGAATGTGTACTCATACATCAAGTATACTTTATTATCTTGGCTATCATAGCAATCTTCAAAATCCAGAACAGTTTCACCCATGGGCTAAGAAGATCCGACAAACCTTGAAATATACCAGTTTGAAAACAAACTCAAAACCTCGCATCATTTTTCTCTTCCTTCCTTTTTCTAAGTCTGCCATTCGAACACGTTTCAAAACCTTGCATCTTAAAAAAACATTATCTGTAAATGTCATCAGCTGTTAAAAGGGCGTCTAAATTCTCTGAATTCCGCAAGAAGGTTTGATTGTGCAGTAAAATGAATGTTTTGGTGGTCATCTTGAAAAGTAATAAACCAGCGAATCTTTTTAAAACATCTTCTCTGTTGATTAAATAATCATTCTATCCAAATTGTAACAAAACTTTTCTTCTTTTCTGTCAGTTTTCAGTCATAATGATTAGACTATACATATATCCATGCATGAATTCTGATGTATAGACCATATGGTCATTTCTTTGAATATATTCCAACACATATTTTGGATTGATATTTTTGTCACTGGTACTTCATGACCTAGTCCATCTATAATCAAAATATTTTGGTATACAAAAAGTTATAAGATACTTTTATTCTAAAATGAACTCATTTTTAGCTCACCTGGTCCGAAGTACCATGGTGAGCTTATGCCATAACGCAACGTCCGTCGTCCGTCGACCGTCCGTCAACTTTCTTTTCCTTTTAAAACGCTACTTGTCTTGAAAAGTGATGTAGATTTTGCCTAAATTTGGTCTTGAGCATCCTAAAGCCAAGGGGACTCCTTTTGTATAAATTGTGGGTGTGGCCCCCTTTGGGGCAGAGGGGCGGGGCCAAATAGGAGAAATATAGGTAAAACCTTTAAAATCCTTCTTCTTCTATAGGAATTGGGGGATTATATCCCAATTCAGTCTGGAGCATCCCTGGGCCAAGGGTACTCAATTTTGTAAAAACTGTGGGTGTGGCCCCCTCGGGCTGAGGGGCGTGCCAAACAGGGGAAATAGAGGTAAAACCTTTAAAATCCTTCTTCTAGCGTAGGGATAAAGAGGTTTTATCCTAATTTAGTCTGAAGTATCCTTCGGCCAAGGGGACTCAATTTTGTATAAACAGTGGTTGTGCCCCCGGGGGTAGAATGGCGAGGCCAAATAGGGGTAATTTTGCAAATTCTTGAAGAAAAAAATCTTCTGTAGGAATGACAGGATTATGTCCATATTTTGTCTTAAGCATCCTTTGGTGAAAGGGACTTAATTTTGTATAAATGGTGGGTCTGACCCCCCTGGGTGCAGAGAAGTGGGGCTCAATATGGAAAACATTGCAAATGCTTAAAAATCCTTCTTCTTCTGTAGGAATGGCAGGATCATGTCCAAATGCATATACATATAATCCCTGACTAACCATGTAATACATGTACAATTCCAGCAACATCTGGCTATTTCAACTTCAATTTTGCTGACATGTTTAGGTGACCGATGCAGGCCCTCTGGGCCTCTTGTTTGTCTGGAGAATATAATTGCTTGAGATGGCTTCTGGCTGTTGATTTGTCAGTAAATATCTGATAACTAGCCATAGCAAAGTTTTTTACATGTATACTGTAGCATATGCTCTCTAGGTGTGGTTGCATTATAAATGATACTTCAATGCATTGTTAGTTTGACAACATTCGTCTTTTGGGGGAAAGCTCCGGCATTTTGATTATTTCAGTTCTATGTTTTCTACGAAAACCGAACAAATTTGACTTTTAATGTGTGTTTTTGTTGTGATAAGGTTTAGGTTTACAACTCACTAAAAGAAAATTGAAATCAGAGGAGGGACCATTTTGGAAACCCTCCTTTTACAACATTGTCAAATAGCTTCCCATGAAAATACATTAGAACCGTGTTACCTTACAAACATTGATATCAAACTCTATGTTTATTAATTGAGGAACCCTTTTGTATTTTTGAAATAAGCTTATGGGTGTGTAAACATTAGTTTAAAGTAGTGCATAATATTTCTTTAAATTGTTATATGTAATTTAATAACAGATTTGTAGCTTATAATCTAAAAGAAATCGAACATGACGTCTCTCTATTTAACAACTTGTCTCTACTGTAGGAACAAGACAGGAGGAAATGGTGCTGAGAACATTTGGCTCAGTCAATGACGTGGACATTGCTGGCAATAGTGATATGTCGACGAGAAGGCAGATTGTAAGCACTAAGATGAGATGTACATCACTCTGTATACAGCTGGGATGTCAGTGTACGTCATTTGTTTACGACAACATTGCAAAGGAATGTTACATGTTTCCCAAGACTCTTCTCACCGGAAAGGGGAACAGGATAGGATACAACAAGATTACAGGTAATATGCCATTGGTTACAGGAGGATATAACAAAGAACAGGTAATATGTCGGTGTGTACAGTAGGATACAAGATAACAGGTAATATGTTGATGTGTACAGTAGGGTACAACAAGATAACAGATCTGAGGGTCTAGGGTTCGAGTCCCTACGTGGGCGCCAAATGTAACAGTCTCAAAAATCAAAGAGATGTTGTGGGTTCGATGGTATTTTATTACGTGTAAATAAAACCCTAGAAAACAAAACATAAAATATNTTGGTTACAGTAGGATATAACAAAGAACAGGTAATATGTCGGTGTGTACAGTAGGATACAAGATAACAGGTAGTATGTTGTTGTTTACAGTAGGGTACAACAAGTTAACAGGTAGTATGTTGTTGTTTACAGTAGGGTACAACAAGTTAACAGGTAGTATGTTGTTGTTTTACAGTAGGGTACAACAAGTTTACAGGTAATATGTCGGTGTGTACAGTAGGATACAAGATAGCAGGTAATATGTTGTTGTTTACAGTAAGGTACAACAAGATAACAGGTAGTATGTTGTTGTTTACAGTAGGGTACAACAAGTTAACAGGTAGTATGTTGTTGTTTACAGTAAGGTACAACAAGATAACAGGTAGTATGTTGTTGTTTACAGTAGGGTACAACAAGTTAACAGGTAGTATGTTGTTGTTTACAGTAGGGTACAACAAGTTAACAGGTAGTATGTTGTTGTTTACAGTAAGGTACAACAAGTTTACAGGTAATATGTTGATGTGTACAGTAGGATACAAGATAACAGGTAATATGTTGTTGTTTACAGTAGGATACAACAAGATAACAGGTAGTATGTTGTTGTTTACAGTAGGGTACAACAAGTTTACAGGTAAAATGTTGGTGTGTACAGTAGGATACAACAAGTTAACAGGTAATATGTTTGTGTTTACAGTAGGATACAACAAGTTAACAGGTAATATGTTGATGTGTACAGTGGGGTACAACACGTTAACAGGTAATATGTTGGTGTTTACAGTAGGATACAACAAGTTTACAGGTAATATATTGATAGGTACATTAGGATAAAAGATTACAGGTAATATACCTGTGTGTACCGTAGGATACAAGATTACAGGTAATATGTTGGTGTGTACAGTAGGATGCAACAAGTTTACAGCTAATATGTTGGTGTTTACAGTCGGATACAACAAGTTAACAGGTAATATATTGATATGTACAGTAGGATACAAGATTACAGGTAATATGTTGGTGTGTACAGTAGGATACAATATTACAGGTAATATGTTGGTGTGTATAGTTGGATGCAGCATTAATACAGGTAATATGCTGATGTGTACAGTAGGATAAAAGATAACAGGTAATATGTTGGTGTGTACCGTAGGATACAAGATTACAGGTAATATGTTTGTGTGTACAGTAGGATACAACAATATCACCTGTAATCTGTTGGTGTGTACAATAGATTACACGATTACAGGTAATATGCCTGTGTGTACAGTAGGATACAAGATTACAGGTAATATGTTGGTTTGTTCAGTAGGATGAAATATTACAGGTAATATGTTGTTGTTTACAGTAAGATACAACAAGTTAACAGGTAATATGTTGATGTGTACAGTAGGATACAACAAGATAACAGGTAATATGTTGGTGTGTACTGTAGGATACAACAAGATTACAGGTAATATGTTGTTGTTTACAGTAAGATATAACAAGTTAACAGGTAATATGTTGATGTGTACAGTAGGATACAACAAGATAACAGGTAATATATTGATATGTACAGTAGGATACAAGATAACAGGTAATATGTTGATGTGTACAGTAGGATACAATAAGATAACAGGTAATATGTTGGTGTGTACTGTAGGATCCAACAAGATTACAGGTAATATGTTGTTGTTTACAGTAAGATACAACAAGTTAACAGGTAATATGTTGATGTGTACGGTAGGATACAACAAGATAACAGGTAATATGTTGGTGTGTACAGTAGGATACAACAAGATAACAGGTAATATGTTGGTGTGTACAGTAGGATACAATATAACAGGTAATATGTTGATTATGGCAAGTCAAGTTTTCATTTATTCATGGAGCAATGTTGATCCAGTACTTAACCAAATTATATAAGATATCTCATATAGTATATAAGATATCTTGTAAATTATATGAGATATCTTATAAACATATAAGATATCTTATAAACATATAAGATATCTTATAAACATATAAGATATCTTATTTTAAGTTTATGAGATATCTTATATCTTTTATAAGATATCTTATATACTTTATAAGATATCTTGTAAAAGATATAAGATATCT